>NC_053027.1:344687685-344835595 GCF_003073215.2 Triticum urartu | reverse complement strand
CATCGGCAAGAGATCATCATGTACATGAGTGTGATGCATATACTTACCTTGTGGTCTTGATCTGGCTTTGGAAGAGATGAACTTGAGAAAACAAGGTTAGATAACACAAGGACACTACTAAGTAAAGCAAGTTCAGAAGAACCACAAGACTACCAAGACTGGGATGACATGTGGTGAGTGAGTACTGAGTACTCTATTTGGATATAGATAGGTCCCCAAAGATTACTGATATGCAATGAATTCCAAGATTTTCTCCCCTTAGAAATGAACTCTTTCTCCCCCTGAATCTGATACTGGATAATGGGAGAAGGCAGGGTAAGAGAAAATTAGAACAAAGGAAAATCAGAGCAAAGAAATCATAACATACACTGACATGTCTTTCCCCTCTTAAAGACATGTGACTTATCTCCTCTATTGTTAATAAGCATCTGGAGAAGCTAAGATGTGCTTATCTATCCCATATGATAAGCTTTGTTTTGCTCTCTCTCCCCCTTTGACATCAATTTCCAAGAAGGGATCTTCTGGGGCATGAGTCAAATAGGTTTGTTTCTTGAGTCACATTACAAAGCAGCATGTAGTTTAAGATGCGAGTAGTGGATAAGAATCATCGAGTGGAGCTGGAGAGGAAATGACATTTGTAATGGCACAAAAAATCTTAGTAGTGAAATCGGTAACAATGATCCATTTTCATCAGAGACACCGAGTGTGGAGTGTCATAGATGATGCATATTGGTCAGACCGGGTTCGTCCTTGTCGGTTGTACCGATGAACAGTCTAAAAGGTATTGTTGTAGTTCGGTCTAGCCGATAGGCATGTATCGGTGAGGCCAATTTCAATACAAAGGAAAAAATTTGTCACATCAGCTCACTTGGCAATTAAGATCTCACAAGGATTTCCAAGGAATTAACTGAAGGATTTGCAATGAATTAGATGCAGAGAATGCAGAGAAAAAGAAATGAAATCTAGATGAAGTTTTTTGATAAGGGGAATAAGCAAGAAACATATGCAAGATCACAAAGAAACACTAGAGAACTTCATCTAGAATTGGTCGGCCACAATGTCACCTATGTTAGAGTATATTGACTGAGGAGTCAAGTGATAACACTTGATCGTAGATCATACTCATCGTTTAAGCTCAAAATGGGGTTACCATTTTTCATTTAAGCATATTTTATGTATTCACATCTTGTTGAGTTACTTTGACCCATGTCTTGGGGTAAATCTTCTCTATGATGGAATAACATACCTTAGGTGGTTGTGTTGATCTTGATCATGTAGTCGAACTTGTGGTGGATGCTCAAGGTTGATGTATTTCATCAAGAGTTGGGAGAACCACTTGTAGTTTGAGTTCATCTTCCTACATGGGTTAGACATGCAAGGCAGAGCATTTGTGTATCAAAATGATAGTCATGATACTCGATACCAAATGAAATTTGATATATAGAAATTGTCAAAGGATATGTTGAGTGAATTCATGCTTCCTTGTCTTCAACAACCATATTGTAGAGACTTGGTCATGTAGAGATTGCTCAAGATATGAGTTATTTGCAATCTGATAGATTTGGGCTCATCCAAGTACCTACAAGGGTTAGATAACATGCAAGGGTACAAGTATAGATCCAAGACATAAGATTATCATCATAAGAGAAATATCAAGGATTGGTTAAATAGCTCATGCCTTGCATGTATCAAAATGGAGTTTCTACTCCAGGTTTGAGGCATCAATGATATTCAATTCACCTCTCAAATGGCAAAACACTTTCTCATCAAGCGTTTTGGTGAATATATACACCAATTGCTTATCGCTACGAACATGCTTAAGATTGATGTCACCTTTAGCAACATGATCTTGAATGAAATGATGATGAACTTCAATATGCTTAGTTTGAGAATGTTGCAAGGGATTGTGAGCAATCTTAATGGCACTTTCATTATCACAAAGCAATGGAACATGTTTCACATAAATCCCATAATCCTTCAGAGTTTGGGTCATCCAAAGTAATTTTGCACAACATGAACTGGTGGCAATGTATTCCGCTTCGGCGGTAGAAAAGGATGCTGAGTTTTGTTTCTTGAAGGACCAAGACACAAGAGATCTACCAAGAAATTGAGAGGTGCCCGAAGTGGACTTTCTATCAACCTTGACACTGGCATAGTCTGAGTCGGAGTAGCCAACAATATCAAAAGAGGACCTCTTAGTATACCAAATGCCAAAGTTTGGTGTATGAATTGAATATCTCACTATCCTTTTCATGGCCTTAAGATGAAATTCTTTAGGGGCTGCCTCATATCGTGCACACATGCACACACTTAGCATAATATCGGGACGGGAGGCACATAGATATAACAATGATCCAATCATAGAGCGGTAAACATTTTGGTCAACCGGTTTGCCATCCTTACTCAAGTCAATATGTCCACTAGTAGGCATGGGTGTTTTCATACCTTTGCTTTCTTGCATGTTGAACTTCTTGAACAAGTCATTGGTATACTTTGTTTTGGAAACAAAGGTACCCTCCTTCATTTGCTTGATTTGCAAACCAAGGAAGAATTTGAGTTCACTCATCATAGATATCTCAAACTTCTCCGACACTAGCCTTTGAAACTTTTCACTGAAATGAAGGTTAGTCGAACCAAATATGATGTCATCCACATAAATTTGGCACACAAATAATTCACAATTAACCCTTTTAGTAAAAAGGTGTAGAATCAATTTTTCCAATCTCAAAGCCGTTTTCAATAAGGAACTTGGTCAAGCATTTATACCATGCTCTAGGAGCTTGTTTAAGACCGTAAAGAGCTTTGTGAAGTTTTTAAACATGATTAGGTTTCTTGGGATTAACGAAGCCGGGAGGTTGTTTAACATAAACTTCCTCCGCAATTTCACCATATAGAAAAGCACTTTTATTGTCCATATGGTACAAAGTGATATCATGGTGATTTGCATAAGCAAGTAAGATGCATATGGACTCAGTCTAGCAATGGGGGAATATGTCTCACCATAGTCCATACCTTCGACTTGAGTGTAGCCTTGGGCGACGAGACGGGCCTTGTTGCGTACAACTTGTCCATCTTCATCTTTCTTATTCCGAAACACCCATTTTGTTCCAATGACATTTTGGTTGTTGTCTAGCTTTTCTACCAATGTCCATAGTTGGTTCCTCTCGAAATTGTGTAGCTCTTCATGCATGGCGTTCACCCAATCCGGATCATCAAGAGCTTCTTGAACCTTCATAGGTTCAATACTAGAAATGAATGAATAATGTTCACAAAAGATAGACAAACGAGTTTTAGAGCGAGTGTTTCTCCTAGTTTGAATATCATCAAAGATTTGTTCGACGGGATGATCTCTTGAAACTCTTGCTCTAACTCATGAGAGCTTTTGTTTGGGTCGGGGTGGAACATCCTCATGATCATCTTGTTCTTACTCTTTGCCTTCTTCATTGTTGTTGGTGTTGTTGTCTTGTGAAGGTGGGGAAGGAGGTTGATGAGGTTCATCTTGTTGTACTTCCTCATTTCCTTCATCTTGGCGTGTTCCACTTGTGGATGCCTCCAAGTCAACTTGTGGTTCACCTTGTCGTGAAGTTGAAGCTTCCACTTGAACGGAGGAGCTACTCTCCTTCACCTCCGTTGGGCGAATCTTGCCAATAGACAAGTCTCGAATTGCTTCCGAAGGGTCTTTGACTCCTACATCAATTGGAAATTGCTCTACTTGCGAGCCGTTAGATTCATCAAGCTTCACATCTACCGTCTCTTCAACCTTTCAGATGAAATTGTTGTAGACACGGTATGTGTGAGAGTTTGAGCCATAACCATGTAGGAAACCTTCATGAGATTTATGAGCAAATTTTGAACGATGATGCTTATCAGGAATGTAGCACTTTGAGCTAAATACTCAAAAGTATCCAACTTGGGGTTTGTTACCCGTGAGAAACTTGTATGTCGTCTTGCCGAAAAGCTTGTGAAGATATAAACAATTTGTTGCATGACAAGCTGTCTCAACCGCTTCTGCCCAAAAGTGTTTTGGCGTCTTGTATTCATCTAGCATCGTTCTTGCCATCTCAGTAAGTGTCCAGTTCTTCCTCTCAACACCTACATTTTGTTGAGGTGTGTACGTGAAAGCACAAGTGCTCCCTAGGTGGTTTTGATAATTGATGACAACATATCTCTTGTTGGACTAACATTTCGACCTAGCATGTTTCAGATAAGTTCAACAATGGAGTGGCATGGATGTGAAAGTGGAACCCTCAAAATTCTAAGGACAAAGGATTGGCTCAAGCTCAAAAGCTCAAGACTCTTCATTTTATATTTTAGTGATCCAAGATCACATTGAGTCTTTAGGAAAAGCCAATACTATCAAGGAGGGATGAGGTGTTGCTTAATGAGCCTCTTGATTCATGTGCTTAGTGATATGCTCCAAAACCCTCAACTACTTTCCCATATCCACATTTGACCTAAACCCTAAGCCAAACTCGGTCCTACCGATTCTTCCTATCCGGCGCCCCCGAGTTTCACTTGTCATTAGCCACTGCCAAACCCTAGCAATTCGGTCCTACCGATAGGGATCTCGGTCTCACGGAGATGGGGTTGCAAACTCTCTGTTTCCCTTTCGTAACTTTTCAGTCTCACCGAAAGAGCGAATCGGTCCCACCGAGATTGCAATGTAAACTCAGTGTTTCCCCTTTGTAACTTTTCGGTCTCACTGAGTTCCACTCGGTCCCACCGATAGAGAAAATCGGTCCCACCGAGTTTGCCTGACCAACTCTCTGTTTAGCTAATTACCAAATTCGGTCTCACCGAGTTTGTGTAATCGGTCTCACCAAGATTACATTATGCCCAAACCCTAACCATATCGGTCCTACTGAGTTGCATGTCAGTCCCACCGAAAATCTCTAACGGTCACTAGGTTTACATTTTCGGTCCGACCGAGTTTATTGATTCGGTCCCACCGAGATTGGAAAACTGTGTGTAACGGTTGGATTTTGTGTGGAGGCTATATATACCCCTCCACCTCCTTCTCATTCGATGAGAGAGCCATCAGAACGCACACACCATTCCAACTCATATGTTCTGAGAGAGAACCACCTACTCATGTGTTGAGACCAAGACATTCCATTCCTACCATATGAATCTTGATCTCTAGCCTTCCCAAGTTTCTTTCCACTCAAATCTTCTTTCCACTAAATCCAAATCCTATGAGAGAGAGTTGAGTGTTGGGGAGACTATCATTTGAAGCACAAGAGCAAGGAGTTCATTACCTACACACCATTTGTTACTTCTTGGAGAGTGGTGTCTCCTAGATTGGCTAGGTGTCCCTTGGGAGCCTCCGACAAGATTGTGGAGTTGAACCAAGGAGTTTGTAAGGGCAAGGAGATCGCCTACTTCGTGAAGATCTACCGCTAGTGAGGCAAGTCCTGTGTGGGCAATGGCCATGGTGGGATAGACAAGGCTGCTTCTTCGTGGACCCTTTGTGGGTGGTTGCTTCTTCGTGGACCCTTCGTGGGTGGAGCCCTGGGTGGACTCGCGCAACCATTACCCTTGGGTGGAGCCCTGTGTGGACTCGCGCAACCGTTACCCTTCGTGGGTTGAAGTCTCCATCGACATGGATGTAGGATAGCACCACCTATCCGAACCACGGGAAAAACATCCGTGTCTCCAATTGCGTTTGAATTCTCCAAACCCTTCCCTTTACATTCTTGCAAGTTGCATGCTTTACATTCCGCTGCTCATATACTCTTTGCATGCTTGCTTGATATGTATTGTGTGTGCTGAAATTGTGCCTAAACTCCACTTAAACCGAAAAAGTTTAAAAATTGCAACTTTAGCACTAAGTGTCTAATCACCCCCCTCTAGACACATCTACTTCTAGATCCTACAAGTGGTATCAGAGCTTTGGTCTCCATTGCCTTGGTTTAATCACCATTGGAGGAAGATGGATGTGTCTACATTAGGGAGTCTTAGACATAGAGTGCCTATTCTTGATGGAGAGTATTTTCATGAGTGGAAAAATGAGATGCTTGTAACCTTCAATCAATATCATTTGAACAAGTATATTGCTAGCCCTTGTGCACCTCATATTGATCCTTTGCATCCTACCCTAGATGAAGATATTGACATGATTCGCAATCTTAGAACTATTGAGCTCATCATTAGAGGATTGCCCAAAAATTTGATTGCTAGTTTGCCTACTCACAATTGTGCCTATACCATATGGAAATTTCTTGAGGAACGATTTCCCGATTATTCCTTGAAAACTTTGGATGAAATTCTCCATAAATCTATTGCCTTGAGTAAGATGAACTCTGGTGATCCTAGTTTTGGTAAATGTCTTTTTGAACTTGCCAATCTTAAGCATGCTAAAGGAGATGTTGGAATCATTAATGATATCATATTCAAAGCTATAAGAATTCATAAAAGTGACCACTTTGATAATCATTTATCTAATGAATTACCCTCTCTAGGAAATGATGAGTCACAAGATCATGATGAACATGAATATTATTATGATGATGATGATGATGATAGTGACTTCGATCTTGATGATGCAATGAGACACTTTGGTCTTATGGCAAATCTTCGGGGATATGAATCAGGAGGAAAGGAATGGGTTCTTGATAGTGGATGTACTAATCATATGACCGGATATGAAGAGATGTTTCGTGAGCTTGCTGAAAATGACGGCCCTCGAAAATATGTCACCTTTGGTGATAATTCAAAGGGTAAAGTGGTTGGCCTTGGTAAGGTGGCCATCTCACATGATAGTTCCATTCAAAATGTCATGCTCATTGAATCTCTTGGCTACAACTTACTTTTAGTATCTAGACTTGCTGATTTCGGTTTGAATGTCCTATTTACTGAGGTAGACTGCCAAGTATTTCGTCGAGACAATCATAAAATGGTCGTTATGGGTATGCGTAGAGGTGATCTTTACATTGTCGATTTCTCTAAAAAGGCACAACCTAAAACTTTCTTTGTTGCTAAATCCTCAAAAGGTTGGTTGTGGCATAGACGACTAGGTCACGTTGGCATGAGAAACCTTGACAAGCTTATTAAAGGAAATCATATCCTTGGAGTTAACGATGTCATATTTGATAAGGATAGACTTTGCAGTGCTTGTCAAGCAGGTAAACAGGTTGGAGGAAGACATCCCGTGAAGAACATCATGACCACAAGGAGGCCACTCGAGCTACTTCACATGGATCTTTTTGGTCCCAACGCCTACAAGAGTCTCGGTGGAAATTCTTTTGGTCTAGTTATAGTTGATGACTTTTCAAGATTTACGTGGGTGTTCTTTCTTAATGACAAGTCGCAGGTCCAGAAGATCTTCAGAAACTTCGCTAGGAAGGCCCAAAATCAGTTTGATGTGAAGATCAAGAAGGTTCGGAGTGACAACGGAACAGAGTTCAAGAACGCAAATGTGGACACCTTTCTTGACGAAGAAGGGATTTCACACGAGTTCTCGGCTACGTACACACCTCAACACAATGGAGTTGTTGAGAGGAAGAACCGGACGCTCATCGAAATGGCAAGAACGATGCTTGATGAATACAAGACGCCAAAGCACTTTTGGGCAGAAGCGGTTGAGACAGCTTGTCACGCAACAAATCGCTTGTATCTTCACAAGCTACTCGGCAAGACGGCATACGAGCTCCTCACCGGTAACAAGCCTCAAGTTGGATACTTTCGAGTATTCGGCTCAAAGTGCTACATTCTTGATAAGCATCGTCGTTCAAAGTTTGCTCCTAAATCTCATGAAGGTTTTCTACTTGGTTATGGCTCAAACTCTCACACTTACCATGTCTACAACAATTTCACCCGAAAGGTTGAAGAGACGGTAGATGTGAAGTTTGATGAATCTAATGGCTCGCAAGTAGAACAATTGCCAATTGATGTAGGAGACAAAGACCCTTCAGAAGCAATTCAAGACTTGTCCATTGGCAAAATTAGTCCAACGGAGGTGAAGGAGAGTACTTCATCCGTCCAAGTGGAAGATTCTACTTCACGACAAGGTGAACCAAGAATCGACACAGAAGCATCCACAAGTGTGACACACCAAGATGAAGAAAACGAGGAAGTACGTCAAGATGAACATCAACAACCTCCTTCTCCACCACGACAAGAGAACGACGACGTCAACAATGAAGAAGGCCAAGAAGAAGAACAAGATGAAGAAGATGTTCAACGAAGACCCAAGCAAAAGCTCTCACAAGTTCGAGCAAGAATTGCCAAAGATCATCCCGTCGAGCAAATCCTCAATGATATACAAACCGGGAGAATCACTCGCTCAAAAACTCGTTTAGCTAACTTTTGTGAAAACTATTCATTCATCTCTAGCATTGAACCTATGAAGGTTGAAGAAGCATTGGAAGATCCGGATTGGATAAACGCTATGCATGAAGAGCTACATAATTTTGAGAGAAACCAAGTTTGGACATTGGTCGAGAAGCCCGACAACAACCACAACATCATTGGTACCAAATGGGTGTTCCGCAACAAGCAAGATGAAGATGGACAAGTGGTTCGCAACAAAGCACGTCTCGTCGCCCAAGGGTACACACAAGTCGAAGGTATGGACTATGGTGAGACATATGCTCCCGTTGCTAGACTTGAGTCCATTCGCATCTTACTTGCCTATGCTAATCACCATAATACCACCTTGTATCAAATGGACATTAAAAGTGCTTTTCTAAATGGTGAAATAGAGGAGGAAGTCTATGTCAAACAACCTCCCGGCTTTATCAATCCTAAGAAACCAAATCATGTTTACAAACTTCACAAAGCTCTTTATGGTCTTAAACAAGCTCCTAGAGCATGGTATAAATGCTTGACCAAGTTCCTTACTACAAGTGGTTTTGAAATTGGTAAAATTGATTCTACTCTTTTCACTAAAAGGGTTAATGGAGAACTATTTGTATGCCAAATTTATGTTGATGATATCATATTTGGTTCAACTAACCCTCTCTTTAGTGAAAAGTTTGGAAAGCTAATGTCAGAGAAGTTTGAGATGTCTATGATGAGTGAACTCAAATTCTTTCTCGGGTTGCAAATCAAGCAAACTAAGGAAGGTACATTTGTCTCTCAAACAAAGTACACCAAGGACTTATTCAAGAAGTTCAATATGCAAGAATGCAAAGGTATGTCTACACCCATGCCTACTAGTGGACATAATGATTTGACCAAAGATGGTGAACCGGTTGATCAAAAGGTTTATCGCTCTATGATTGGTTCATTGTTATACCTATGTGCTTCACGTCCCGATATCATGCTAAGTGTGTGCATGTGTGCACGATATCAAGCTGCTCCTAAAGATTGTCATCTTAAGGCTGTGAAAAGGATAGTGAGATACTTAATCCATACATCAAATTTTGGCATTTGGTATCCTAAGAGGTCTTCTTTCGATCTTGTTGGCTATTCCGACTCGGATTATGCCAGAGACAAGGTTGATAGAAAGTCCACTTCGGGTACTTGTCAATTTCTTGGTAGATCTCTTGTGTCTTGGTCTTCCAAGAAACAAAACTCGGTATCCTTATCCACCGCTGAAGCGGAATACATTGCCGCTGGTTCATGTTGTGCTCAATTACTTTGGATGACCCAAACTCTTAAAGATTATGGGATTTATGTGAAACATGTTCCACTGCTCTGTGACAATGGAAGTGCTATCAAAATTGGTCATAATCCTGTACAACATTCTCGAACTAAGCATATTGAAGTTCGTCATCATTTCATTCGAGATCATGTTGCTAAGGGTGACATCAATCTTATGCATGTTCGCACCGACAAGCAATTAGCGGATATATTCACTAAACCACTTGATGAGAAAGTGTTTTGCAGGTTGAGAGGAGAATTGAACATCATTGATGCTTCGAACTTGGAGTAGAAACTCCATTGGATACATGCAAGACATGAGCTTATGACTAATCCATGATATATCTCTTATGATAACTATCTTATGTCTCGGATATATTTGCACCTTGCATGTTGCCTAACCCATGTAGGTGCTTGGTTGAATCTAATTCCATGATATTGCGACTCACTCATATCTTGAGCAATCTCTACATCACCAAGACTCTACACAATAGTGGTTGAAGACAAGGAAGCACAAAACTACTCAAACATATCCTTTGACAAATTCTATGTTAAGCTTCATGATTGTCATTTTTGGATACACAAG
Source organism: Triticum urartu (assembly GCF_003073215.2). NCBI lineage: Eukaryota > Viridiplantae > Streptophyta > Magnoliopsida > Poales > Poaceae > Triticum > Triticum urartu. Next base: position 344,825,424 of record NC_053027.1, on the reverse strand, counting down.
TGCTCTTCCTTGCAAGAACTAACCCATGTAGGTAGATGAACTCAAACTCCAAGTGGTGCTCCCAACTCTTGATGAACTACATCGACCTTGAGCACCCACACAAGTTCAACTACATGAGCAAGAACCACATCACCACCCAAGCTATGTTATTCCATCTTAGAGAAGCTTTACTCCAAGACATGAGTCAAAGCAACTCAACAAGATGTGAATACATCAAGATGCTTAAACGAAAAATGGTAACCCCATTTTGAGCTTAAACAATGAGTATGACCTATGATCAAGTGTTCTTACTTGACTCCTAAGTCAATATACTCTAACATAGGTGACTATGTCACCGCCCAATTCTAGATGAAGTTATCTTGTGTTCTTTTCTGAGTTATTGCATTTGTCCCGTGCATATTTGTTTCCTTCTCTTTCACACAAAAAAACCTTCATCTAGAAACTTTCACTCTTTTCTTTTTGGTTTTTGTTCTGCATATTTCTGCATCAAATTCCCTGCTTTGTACTGAATCTCAAGGACCAAACCTATTCGACAGATTCCAGGAACAACCTTCTTGGAAATTGATGTCAAAGGGGGAGAGAGAGATCACATCAAAGCTTATCATCAGGGAGAGAGAGATCACATCAAAAGCTTATCACCTAAGGGGGAGAGAATACTCAAGGATTCCATATATTAAGGGGGAGAAACAAATCTCCAAGGGGGAGAGAATACTCAAGGATCCCAGATGCTTGATGTTCAAGAGGAAAGATGCCACATGTCTTTTTGGGGGAAAGACATGTTCATAATATGAAATTTAGTTCTATTCATATCCTTCAGCTCTGATTTTCTGTTTCCTATCTTCTCCCAATATCCCATGTAAGATTCAGGGGGAGCAATACATGTTGAATTCAATATGGTACCTTGTACTCACTCTCTACATGTCATCCCAATCTTGGTATTCTTGTGGTTTCTTTTGTTTGCTCTGGCTAGTGGACGTACCTGTGTTATCTAACCTTGTTTGTGCAGGTTCATTCCATCCTAAGCCAACTCAAGACCACAAGGTAAGTATATGCATCAAAATCATGAGTATGAGGAGCTCTGGCTTATGTACATACTGTTTGAAAGAAGGACTCATGAGCATGAAGGTATTTTCCTTGATAATCTTTTGCTTTGATGCATATGGCCAAGATACTTGTAACACTTTGCCTACTCTGTCATGATTATGCTCTCACATGCCTCTCTATTTCATATTTACATGAGTGCATACATGTAGGTTACATGTCCTTCCAAAGCTTTACTTGTTGTTCTTTATATCTTTATCTAAAGCTTTGATGTATGTTGCCATCAATTACCAAAAAGGGGGATATTGAAAGCACAAGTGCTCCCTAGGCGGTTTTGATCATTGATGACAACATATCTCTTGTTGGACTAACATTTCAATCTAGCATGTTTCAGATAAATTCAACAATGGAGTGGCATGGCATGGATGTGAAAGTGGAACCCTCAAAATGCTAAGGACAAAGGATTGGCTCAAGCTCAAAAGGTCAAGACTCTTCATTTTATATTTTAGTGATCCAAGATCACATTGAGTCTTTAGGAAAAGCCAATACTATTAAGGAGGGATGAGGTGTTGCTTAATGAGCCTCTTGCTTCATGTGCTTAGTGATATGCTCCAAAACCCTCAGCTACTTTCCCACTTCCACATTTGACCTAAACCCTAAGCCAAACTCGGTCCTTCCAATTTTTCCTATCCGGCGCCACCGAGTTTCACTTGTCATAAGCCACTGCCAAACCCTAATCATTTTGGCCTCACCGATGGGATCCCGGTGTCACCGAGATGGGCTTGCAAACTCTCTGTTACCCATTGCAATATTCTCGGTCCCACCGAGATCTACAATCGGTTCCACCAAGTTTTCTTGGCCAAATCTCAGTTTCACTTATTACCCAAATCGGTCCCACCGAGTTTGAGTAATCGGTCAAACCGAGTTTTGGATTTACCCTAACCCCAGCACATCTGTCCCACCGAGTTGATCCAGTCGGTCCCACCGAAATCTCTAACGGTCACTAGGTTTACATTTTCGGTCAGACCGAGTTTATTGATTCGGTCCCACTGAGATTGGAAAACTGTGTAACGGTTGGATTTTGTGTGGAGGCTATATATACCCCTCCACCTTCTTCTCATTCGAAGAGAGAGTCATCAGAACACACACACCATTCCAACTCATATGGTCTCAGAGAGAACCACCTACTCATGGCCATGGTGGGATAGACAAGGTTGCTTCTTCGTGGACCCTTTGTGGGTGGTTGCTTCTTCGTGGACCCTTCGTGGGTGGAGCCCTGTGTGGACTCGCGCAACCGTTACCCTTGGGTGGAGCCCTGTGTGGACTCGCGCAACCGTTACCCTTCATGGGTTGAAGTCTCCATCAACGTGGATGTAGGATAGCACCACCTATCCGAACCATGGGAAAAACATCCGTGTCTCCTATTGCGTTTGAATTCTCCAAACCCTTCTCTTTACATTCTCGCAAGTTGCATGCTTTACATTCCACTGCTCATATACTCTTTGCATGCTTGCTTGATATGTATTGTGTGTGTTGAAATTGTGCCTAAACTCCACTTAAACCGAAAAAGCTTAAAAATTGCAACTTGAGCATTATGTGTCTAATCACCCCCCTCTAGACACATCTACTTCTAGATCCTACACATACACCACAAGAAGAAGCAGAACCACCCTACCTAAAGGACGTCCGTTCCACAGAAGAACTCCATTTGCGAAAAAGAAGGGCAAGAAGATTGTGAACAGATAGCTAGCTAAGATCGATTGTATTTAAATTGTAGCCTTCATTTCTCGGGCACTTTTTGATATCATGAATATTTTTGTATTCAATATGAAAAAATATTTCTCGGGCCTACAAAAGATCGATTGTATTCAATATGAAAAAATATTGAATATTCATGAGGACACTCGATCTCGATCCCCCTCCCTCTCGATAGCTATCCCCCTCGCCAGATCCCCCTCGCCACCGAGCACCCCTCGCACCCCTCCCCCGCTCCACCGCCGCCGACGACCCACCGCACCCTCCCCGCTCCACCACTGCCGTCGACACCCCGCACCTTCCCCCGGCCCGCTCCACCGCCGCCGCCGACACCCGCACCCTCCCCCACTTTTTGAAAATATTTTTAAATTACAAGTTTGATGATATTTTGAAATAATAAATTTGATGATATCTTCAAATAACAAATTTGATGATATTTTCAATTAAAAATAAAAAACAAATTTGATGATATTTTCAAAAAAAAAATTGATGATATTTGATGATATCTTCTGTTCTAGTCCTCATGAAAATAAAAAATTTGATAAAAAAACAAATTATTAGATGCAACAAGAAATAATGAAAAAAATGTTACTGATGGCGCACCAGAGGAGGGTGCGCCATTGCTGTCAGAAAAAAAAAGTTACTAATGGCGTACCAGAGGAGGGTGCGCCATTGCTATTAGAAAAAAACTTACTTATGGCGCACCGCTAGGTGGTGCGCCATTGCTATACCTCCCCCGACTAAAATCTCGGCCCCAATCCCCGGCCGATCCCATCTCACATCTCTTAGCCCCTGCGCGCCGCTGCCCCGACGACCCATGACGCCGCCGCCCCTACGTGCGCCGCCGCCCCCGTGCCCCCGCGCCCCCACCACTGCAGCTCCTCCGCCGCTCACCGGACAGCAAGCCGCCGCGGCCCCCAACCATCCCGCCACCGCCGACCGCATGGGGTGCAGGACGACGACCGCCGCCGACCCGCAACCGTCTCGCCGCCGCCCGTAAGCCCCCTCCTCCTCCGCCCGTCCTCCTCCGCCCGTAAGCTCCCTCCCCCTAGACTGACTCGACTCCCCTGGCCTTCGCGCGCAGTTCACCGTCCCGGATCTCTGACTGCATCACCTCCCGCAGCGGCAACATCCACAGCGTCGACGTCTTCGTCCCCGACGACGCCCCCGTCTTCTACGCCCGCAGGTACCCCATCCAACTCACCCCCGCCTCCATTTCCCACCTCTCCCTCTCTGCTCCTCCCTCCTTGCCCTCTCCCTCTCTGCTCGATCCCCTCTCTTCTCTGTCTCTGCCTTCTGTTCTTGCCTGTGAGGTGTTTGATTGAATGCCAATTCAAACGATTGATGCAGCCGCGTCCACTGGAGCACCACGACCGTGTCTGTGACCTTGTCTCTGCTCCGCCGCCGTCTACGACCTCGTCTGCGACCGCGTCCATCGAGGTGAGTTCTGGTCTGAAACTCTCAATGCTCAAGTCTGGAAGCATCATGGATTCATTCTTCTTCAAACCTTGTTTATTTCTTTATGCTTGAATGAATGGAGTACAATACAAGTTCAGGAACAAGGGACATTTTTTGCAATTGTGAACTCTCACTGCTGAAGTCTGGAAGTGTTTACAAATTCATAGAGTTCACATGACTACTGGTCAAATACTCTAGTGTATTTACTGTAAATCTAGTCTGAAACTAGTAGAGTTCTTGGTGATATGCAAATTCAGTTTAAATAAAAATTTGGTACATGACTACTAATCATGTATGAAAGATGTTGCTACTGGATGAGCACAAGAACTAATCAATAGATTTTGATGTACTCCTGATCATGTATGCATTCTTGTATTCTAGTCCACCCCACACAAAATTCTGAGAAATGCATGCAGAAGCTAGATCAGTACCAGCTAGCTAGCTAGCTAGTAGTAGTACTACTACTACTGTTCTTTCCTCTCTTTTTCTCTCTGCTCATAATTTTTTTCAGGATTTATCTTTTCATACGATGATATACTAATAATTATAAAGAAAATCTTGGACCTCCATGGATTCAAGTGTTAGCTAGCTAGATGATAAGAGGGATGCATGAGAAGCTAGCTACACTGCCATGAACTTTGTTTTCCTTTTGACAAACACTCTTGTTAACATCAGGAATTAAAAATGCAACATAGAACAAGATATATAGATAGCTGAAACAAAGAGGTGTGCTTTGAAAGAAAAAAATGTGCACCTGCAAGTGAGACTTGACATGTGCCAAGCTAGTAAACAAAATCTGTATATGTACATACTCTCATAAGGTTCCAAGAGATTTTATTACAAGCTTGATGTTCCTTGTCGTTGACTTATCACTATTAAACAGAGACCTCTGAGCAGATACTCTGCATGTATGCACACAAACAATAATCCTATAGACAAAAACATGCCATGAGCCATACAGTATAACTTCCATGATGCATAGGCTATATTTGCCATGGGAGATGGCAATTTTGTTAGATCATGATCCAGAGATTAAAAAAATGCATAGACTATAATTTCCTGGCATGATCCATAGAATAAAAATGTAGAATAAAAAATGCCATGATCCATACACTATAATTTTCATGATGCATAGACTATATTTGCCATGGCCCGGTGCAAAAGAAATTTGCCATGTTGCAAAAAGAAAAGAAATTTGCCATGGTGCATATAGTAAAAACAATGCCATGATCTGTAAAATACATTTGTCATTCTTTCTGTGTTTGTATAGACTTGCTAAACTATTGATGATTTTTTGTTGGGAGACATATTATATCTGGAATGGAAGCTCACATAAGTTGAGCTGATTTTTGTCCATATGAAAGCAGAGGACCATATGGTCTGTGGCTGGGTTTTGTCTCCGACCATTGTGTCGTGATGAATTTGCAGGTACCCCGAGAGGCCCTTGAGTTTGCCGGAATGTCGATTAACTTCCGTTCCAGTAAATTCAGGTACTCCATATGTCCTATTTTCAGCAAAGGTGATGCTGAAATTTTCCGTGAATTTTAGCATGACTTTGCTAAAAATAGGACATATGGGGTACTTGCGACTAATGCATTGGCCGGGGTATCTTAGTACTTAGTTAAGTAGGATCAACTGCCCCGCCATTCTTCCTGCATTAAACCATAGGTGGCAATAGAGCCAAGTGATCAATGCCAAGTGATTAGGCCCAACCTAGGGTGCCTCGGCATCGATAAATCCTAAATGATGAAAACTTAACTTGGCTGCCCCGGATGCCTCGGTGTCGATGAGAACCTAAATGATGTACGCTTAGGCTTTTAGGGTGCCTCGGCGTCGACAAACCCTAAATGATGAAAGCTTAGGATTTTAGGGTGCCTCGGTGTCGACAAACCCTAAATGATGAGACCATGATCTTGTTCCTTGACAATAACCAACTTTTTGACCAAACTTTTTTCCTATTTAGAGCGAAACATGGCCCACAACGATGGGGCCGGTGGTTCGGGCGGCAAGAAATTCTGGGAGCTGTCCCAGGAGATGGAGGAACAACCTCACCGCTATGAGGACGCCGCGGAAGACACCGATCCTGATTACACAACCCCTAGTGGCGTCAGGGATGACACCACTGATGGTGCCGCCGAGGATGCCACCACTGATGATGGCGGCGCACACACAGATGGCAGCCAACCGAAGAAGCAAAGGAAGGATCGGCGCCCGAATGCGCTCCGCACCCTCAAGGAGGAATTCACTCAAGTGGACTCCGACGGGAATCCAACGGAGCCCAAACATATAGTCAAGGGGTACTCGCTTCAGCTCGGGTGCATTCTCCGGAGCACCTTCTCGATCAACACCGAGAACCTTAGGCATAAGGACCGAGGGAATTTGCGCAACCTCCTCTTCACGAAGCTGCACGAACGATACAAGTTCCCTGACGAATTTGAAAACACACGCCTCTCAAGGAATAAAGTGAACAGTGCCGCCCTCATGAAGATGAGCATGGCCCTGTCTACTTGGAAAAGCGTGGTGAAGAGAATGATTGATAAAGGTGATAGTTATGAGAAGATCAAGGCGAAATATCCTTTGATGAGCGAAGATGAGTACAAGGAGTTCAAGATCAAGTGCGAGAGCAGTGCAACCTCCGAATCAAGTCAGTGGGGGAAAGAAATGCGGGAGTTGAACTTAGGGGAACACAAACTCGGTCCCAGCGGTTACAGAGTGGCGGAGCCTATATGAGACAAGGAGGACGTGGAGCATGCCGAGCAAGGCCTACCGCCCCTCTTCGAGAAATACAGCGGTGACATGCAGACCAGGAACTATGTCAGGGCCCGGTACAAGGAGGACCCGATAACAAAGGAGCTTACCACGGATCCGAAGACCAGGGCGCTTGAGCTTCTTCTGGTAAGGAATACACCCCCGCGTAATTAGCTCCATATGGTTGCACTCTAATTAATCCCCAATATTTCTAAATGGTTCACGTTCCTTTCGTAGGACACTGAAAGCAGTAGCGCAGGGTCGTCTAAGAGCTCCCCTTTCAACACCCCTTTAAATAGGGCGTTGAACGTAATGAAAAACAAGGATAAGCTCACTAAGCTGACATCAGCTGGTCGTGTGGCCGGCAAAGGCTTGTCCACAAAATGGGGGTCATACTATACCGCTGGTGTGCGGAAGGAGAAAAAGACCCGCTCAGAAAGCCAGACGCGCGAGGTTGAAGAACTCAAGGCACAAGTGGCGCGGATTCCGGAGCTTGTCCAAGAGCAAGTGCAACAACAGCTTGGAACGACACTCAACGCCATGGTGCCTACGTTGATTCATGGGCTGACGACGTGGATTGCGGGCGGCCAATAGGGGCCTCCCCCGATTCCCAGCTTCACGGCCAGCAACTCGCATAGCGCGGAGGCGGCGCCATTGGTGTCTCCGGCGGTGGCGCCATTGGTGTCTCCGGCGGAGGCGGTATTCGTGTCTCCGGCGCCGGCACGGGCATTGGAGATTAATGCACCCAGGTGTACGCCGGCCGGCACCTCGCCAGCAAGCGCCCCCTCCGTCAGTTGCACGCCCGTCGTTGGCGGTGCCTCGACATTAGCCGAGCTCGACGGCATCACGGTAACCAAGCCTCTCGGCCGATGACTTCATCTCCTTGCCTTTGACTGGGCATCCCTGACGCCCTGTACATGTTTTCGCAGGGCACCGCCGACGTTCCTTGCACTCTTCTGCATTTTGTGGGCACCGAGTTGGTCGATGCCGCCAAGGGCAGAATCGTTCAACCGGGCAACCCCATGTTCCACGGTAATCCGATGCCACCCACAATGTATAGGGTTGAAGTGGTTCGGGTGCTGCCAGGCTGCGACGAGTTGTTACCTCCGATTCGACCCGCTGGGGCCGATGAAGAAGATGAGATGACCCTCAGCACCTGCGTGAACTGGACCCTGCTTTGGCCGAAGAGCCAGATTCGTTTGGGGGCGGGGGACACCACCCCACAAACAAGACCGCCAGTCGTGCCGGCACCAAGCCATGGCAAGAATGCTGCAACGCTACCGGACCTGCCGGACATCCCTATGGCACAGGATCCGGACAGCCCTATGGCACAAGATCCGGACGGCGACGACAATGACGACGGTACATTTACCAAAGTTGATAAGTACTTTTCCAAACATGGGTACGCTGACGAGTTCTACGGGCCTCTTTCTCAAGAACCCAACCAAGACGACCGCGATCTAGCTGGTACGGCGAAGAAATCCAATTGCAACAGGCGTCATCTGGCGTTCAGTTCTCAGGACACGCCTCCAGCTCCCGCCTTCACCGAGCCTCAGATAGCTGAGGTGCGAAATATTATCAGCCCCAACACGCTCAAGAAGGCGGTCTGTGAGCAGAACTCGGTCCCATTACAGGAGATCAAGAAGAAGGGACAGAAATGAAAGACTAACAAGGGCGCCGGTGCGAGCCAGCCGGCACCGAGTTCGATCCGTGCCCAAGACGGGCCACCTTCACCTAAGGATATCTCGAGGAGGGTGCATGTGGCGGCTAGGGCGATGCTACCGCCAAATATGCTGAATGCTGCAACCGGTGCTATGCGGAGTCTGCATGACAGTGTTCTTTCTTTGGAGAAGCAGCGTCTCAGAGAGAAGGATGTGGCATACCCGGTTTTTGTGGCCAAGGTGCCAGAGGGCAAGGGCATTGTGGATGGCGACATCGGGGGTACGATCGTCCTGCGGTTTGATGACATCTTTGCTTTGTTTAACCTTCATCCACTGCACTACACCTTCGTTCGGCTGTTTTCACAGAGTATGGAGATGCGGATCATTAGAGACAAGACCCCGGACATCGTGATAGTCGACCCCTTCTACATGCGTGCCAAGCACTTGAGCAGCGCTGGGGACCGCCATGTTGCGAGTTCACACCTCAAAGGCGTCATTCTGGCAAACCCAGATAAGTATAACTTCCTTGTGGCTTACTTTCCCGAGTAAGTCATCCCTTAACCTCCCCGTAACATATGATTTCTTAGATTTTGATCATTCTTTTTTTTCTAACATTCCGTGTTCTGTGCAGTGACACACATTGCACACTCATCCTCTTAAGCCCGAAATATTCCATGGCCACGTATTTAGAGCCGAACCGTAACTCCAAGATAGACTACACAAATGTCAAGAAAGTTCTTGATGATGTTCTCCCCGCCTACGCCAAATCTGGAGGCACCTTCACCAGGGCAGTTCGTAAGTACGGCAAGCACATGTTCTCACACAATACGAAGTTCTGCTGCGTCAAAAAGCCGCCTGGCGGTCAGAAGGATGCCTACTACGCCCTCCATCACATGCGGGCGATCGTAAGGGACCATCATCAACTTCTGCTACCAGATAATCTCAAAGATTGGGCCGCGAGCTTGTCGGCAGTCCAGGACGCGGACCTCAGACAAGAATTCTTTCGCATCCAGTCGGAGTTTGCGGACATCATCCATCAAGATGTCCTTCATACCTCGGGGCAGTTCTTCCTCAGATATCAACCGTCCAACAGTGAGATAGATGAAATGCTACAAATGCAGGGTGACAACGACCGCGATTTCATGACCATCACGACAGACGGCGGCTTCATCCACGTTCCTGTCTGATGAGTCGAGTCAAAAGTAGTGATGTGTAGTTCTGAAACATTGATTGGCTCATGTTGTAATTATACTTTAATGAATTCGTATGTCTCTTTGGTTTGGACAGTCGTTCAACTTAGATGTAATCGATGCTATTTATTAGTAGGACCATGAATCGTGCTATTAATGTCTTGCTTTTCTCTTCCGATCCTTTTGTTGCATACTTACATATTGCTTATGTATTGTCTGTTGTTTGGCTTGTGCATAGAGATGCCGTCGTATGTCGTGTACAAGGGTAAGGTTCCCGAAGTCTACGACGACTGGGAGGAGTGTCGGAGACAGGTTCACCGTTTCAGCAGTAATAGTTACAAAGGGTACACCACTAGGGCGGAGGCCGAATCTAGATACGCCCGCTATCTAGCGGGAGAGAGGAGGGAGCATTGGAGGAACCGTATGAAGACCAGTTTGATCGCGATGATGCTCATCGTGATGACCAAAACTCTATTCTATGTGATGGTAGTTTAGATGATCGATATCGACTTGTAATGTGAAGACAAACTCGATACTCGCGGTCTTGAGACTTGTAATGTTTTATCTTTGTTCGGTCTTTTGAATTCGGAGACTAATATGATGAATTGTATTCGGAGACTAATCTTCTATTGTATTCGATGAATCTGATGTTGCTGTGTGCTGCTGTCTATATTCTGTCTAATAATATATTTTATATTCTGTCTAATAATATATTTTGTAACCTGCGCAAAAATCAGAAAAGGAAAAAACAAAAAAACCAAATATTCATACTAATGGCGCATCACCACCAGGTGCGCCATTAGTATGCCAAAGGATACTAATGGCGCATCAACAGAGAATGCGCCATTAGTATGACAAAGCCATGCTTACATATGGCCCCCTGGGAGGCACACTAATGGCGCATGCTGTTACATACTAATGGCGCACTAGTTGGTGCGCCATTAGTATACCAGATACTAATGGCGCACCTGTGGTGTGCCATTAGTAAGATATACTAGTGGCGTGCTACTAATGGCGCACTGGTAATGCGCCATTAGTAGGCAAAACCAGTGCGCCATTAGTAGGCCTTTTCCTAGTAGTGTAGGGTGTGAGTGAACGTTTATCATCTTATCCTTGAGCACAATTCATGAGATGCCAATTTTTCTATCTAGTCCTCCAAATAGATCAACTTATACCACCGAAAGTACCAACTCGTGTAGGTCAGCTCCAATCATTACTCATGCTATTCTTATCCTCAGGACCCCCGAGAGGAGGTCTAACAGAATTATACATGTCTACGATCCCCAAAATCATATGTATGGCTACCCCTAAGAATCCATGGGTAGGGCATACAAGCTTCTAAGCTTGAGTTGAACATGACAATTCAAGTGCTCATCCTATTCTCCCAAGGTCTAAGATAAAGCATCTCTATCCTAAGGAAACACGTCATAAGCCACTCCAAAACCTTGTTTCCTTCCTATGAATCAACCGCAACCACCCATTAACTTCCATTAATCACTACAAAATCCATTAATTCTATAAATCCAATGTCTATGGTGTTCCACATGATCTCCTAAAGTCCCTATAATCCCCAAATACTTGAAAGGGCTACCTTAATGTAGTTAGTCCACCAATTTCCATTATCATGGTCAAGTAAACTCCAAGGTCAAGCTTATATAGATCCCTAAATCAACACCGACAATTAATCCATTTTCCTAGTTTATTGTCCTCCAAGAAACATGGTATCATGATTGAGATCACCAGTCTAAATCCAATTTACTCCGAACCATGTAGACTCACTTCAGCATCTATACTCCACTAGGATCACCTATTTAAATCCAGATATCATGTTCAACGAGAATTCCTACATGTTTCCCTCAAGTTATTATCGTAATGTCAGCTATCTCCTATCAATGTCCCTTGGCTAAGTCTAATCCTTATGCTTCCAAGAATTTGAGCTTGCGACCATAATTGTCCTACTAAATCCAATTTACTCAGGGGTAATGAAAGCTATAGTAATCTATAATCATGATCCCTCCAAGTTCATCTACCAACATGAAAGCCTTATAATCCACCAAAGAGTCTCAGATAATTCCTCAGAGTCATTGATATAAACTCATCAAGTCATTTGTACTCTATTCCTATATCCTCAAACTGGTCTTCCCTATGGCATCGTCAGTTCTGGTGCTATATTAGGATGATAATGTGCTTGTTCACTATGTCCACTAGTTCCATAATGAACCCGGTGGGAAGCAAGGGTTACTGAGGCTGCACTAGTTCCCTTGCAATTTGTAGGTTAAGCACATGGTTCATAATTTGAGCTAGGGTATCTCGTGAAGTCTCAAAGGGTCTAGGGATGGGTTTCTCGTCCGGAGGGTTAAACATAACTCTACAGGGTTGCACCTAGTCGAGGAGGCGGTAGCAAAAAGTCTTCATTGCTAGTTGGTTGCCGAGGTAGAATCCTTGGTGTATCTTGTCTTTCCGGTCTTCAGTTGAGGAGAGAGATGAGAGGGAAAATAGCATAGAGGAGGGGAAAGCCAAAAGGGGGATCTATAGTGCAAGTGCAAACAAACAGGTGCAAAATGGGCCAAATCAAAGAAACAAGGTAAGGAAGGTGATATAGTCACGTACTTGTTGCCTAGGGAAAAAAGTGCGACCTATATCAAAACACAAACAAATAAAAACAAGCAACACACAATCATGGTTCTATTCGAACCATCATACAGACTCGACTGCGCATAGGGGGTACACGACCCATCCTACCCTAGTGGTTCTCGGATTCAGTATTCGTGCTTTGCTCCATGCCTCGTGCAGTCTTATGGGTTTTCCTCAGGTGTTGCTACGTCTCTTGTAGTTGTTCGATGAAACAATCCGGGTTGAGCCTGGAGATTATTCAACAATTTATCGCCTGTTGAAGTGATGGGGTGAAGGTGGCTCCTCATAGAAGGCATTGACTCGGTCTTCTGTTGTCTTCTTAATCATGATGATCCCTTTTTGTCTTCTAAGGCATCGATGGTACCAAGTAGGTAATACTTTATGAAATGACATTAACAAGGCATAGTATAGGTCCAACATGTCGGTTACGTTGATGACAACATTGACACCAAGAGCGGGGGATGAGGAGAACTATTTTCCTGCTCACTATAGTGAGGCAGACCAAATGGCAAGGTTCTGATCCACCGGTGGTTGCCGATACAACAATGGTAAGGACATGATTGCTCTATTAGCGATGTATATCATGATCCTACATATCTTACACCCTGATCGTCATAGGACCAGGTTGCATCATCCTGGGGCAAATTCAAAGGTGTCACCATCTTCCGAGTCTTGGTTTCCTCAACCATTGAGAAGGCATTTTCCATATTGTCGTGGTGTCACCAAGCTTGTGTTCAGAAGGTGTGGGTGAATGGCTGGCAAGACGTCTTCTTCTCAATTACCCACGAGGATTACCGGGAATCCAATGGCCAGGGGCTTAAAGGTACTAGCGACCATTTGCTAAAGTTTTGAAGGGGAAGAGACCAATAAGGAAAATATATCTTAGTTTCTGAAAACCTCATAAGAGAAGAGAAGTGTAGATAGTTTTTTTGAAAATTAGTAATAGTTTTGAAAATAGTTTTAACCTAACTAACGACCATGCTAACTAAGGCTTCCTACAATCAGGATGGCTCTGATACCAGCTCTGTGGGGACCCCAAGTCATAAGTCGTGATCACCGAATGCACGTGTACAGTGATCCCAGAGATCAATGCTCACTGAACACACAGAAGTTGAATAACAAGAGTCTTACATCCATACATACTGTCTTACATAAATTATGACCGTTATGGTCGAGTCTTGAGTATAACTTCGTAGCGGAAATCTTCGTCGATAACTTGGACCCATGCCATCTGCCTTAACCCTACAGGCATTCTGACTGGGAAGCGTCCTAGCCCGCATGTTTGTCACCGAAGTATTCTTCATCATATCATGTTCTTCATGCCTGGCCAATAAAATAACCAGTGGCAAGCCAATGAGTACTTTGAATGTACTCGCAAGCAACCCAAGGGGGATAACATAATAATTACGCAAGGCTCTATTGCTATTTTGGCATTTTTGCGGAAAGCTAGTTTTTCTCATGCAAGTATGATCATCATTTATCAAGGACATGAATGTGTCTGCAACAAGCATCAGGAGGTTACAGACATCAACATCGATAAAGAGTTATGAACAACTCATGCTCATGCTCACCGTGACTTTCTCACGAATAACGTCAACAGATTTACCAAACCGTGTTGTTTTCCAGAAACTTAGGGACATACTCTAAGCAGCACCATCCAACTATCCTTGACCGTGGACACGGCTATTCGAATAGTTTTACACTCTGCAAAGGTTGCACACTTTACCCTCAAGATCCGAGAAACTTCCGTGTCATCCACGACCCGCGGTACCTCAAGTACCCGGGGTAAGCACCCGATCACTATATTTCCCTAAACGACACTAACATAGAGCCCACTCGATTGGTAGTAACCCCCGTGCCCAACATTTCTCATCTTAAAATTGTGGAGCCTCGGTCCCATATTCATCACATACCACAAGCACGGGGTACCAATGGTGTGTCCGGTGCCCTGTGAAAACAGTCATGGCCTCCCTACCTGGCACGACCCTGTCTCGAGATAGCGCAACAACAAATCTCCCGTCAGAAGTAATGTGGGCTCCAAGCTAGTATCGGCCTAGGTAATCAATAATGCCCTTTCCCATATAAGGGTAGAGTGGTTGCGCATGTAAGGTTAGGACAGTCGACAAATCATAAATCTAATCCGTTTCTGTAAACAACACTTTCACCAAGCCTCGGTACACTACCTCTCCACCAAGTAGTCACCTAATTCATCATCATATCCCAAGGGCATTAGTAGCTCCCATTGGGTTATATGCAAGTATGTCATCCACACTTGTTTCTTTCCATGCATAACCCTGACAACTTTTTGTGTAGCCAACTACTATAGCATATTTCTACAATCCATTAGCACAACTCTAAACAAGGATAGAGTCATGAACAATGCAAGTATCAACGGTTATGCAACAGAGGCAAGCCTAGCAAGGTTGCCATTCAAGAACCATCATGCAATCGTTGAAACAGTGAAAATGTTCTCATGATATAAAAGGGTTCAAAATGGTTAAAGGGCTGCTTGCCTGGTTCTTCAGAGTCTTCAAGTCTTCTGGTTCATCTCCGAGTATTTCGTGTACTTTGTCAAATAATGTAGGAAACAATCATAGTAAGCAACACAACAAGGCAGAAAAATAAAAGTTCTCTAAAAATATCAATTTGACTTTTCTAGGACATCTCTGGTTATATGAAAAATAACCAGAGTGGTTTCATTGGGATTGAGTCAGTGGATATTTCTGAACATTTCAATATGATGGAATCAAGGGATTTGTGGATTTGCGAGAAGTGTACAGAATCATTATTTTGAAAAATGAGCAAAGGCACCCATTGAACAAAGAATGATTTTAGAAGAATCTAGGAGTTGGTTTCACTGGATTTGGAGTTCAAATGATTTTCCTATGAATTTACAAAGTTGACAAATATGAAGAAATGGTTCATTATTTTGTGTGGCACAGAAAGTATTGAGAAAAATGTTGATAAACTAAGTTATGAACTTAGAAGCATCTAGGAATTTTAATCATGGCATTTAGATCAAATTTGAGGCCTATGTGATTTTCTAAAGTTTATGACAGAAATGGAAAAATGGGGTTTGTTAATTATTTGTGAAAGAAATATTTCTGGACAAATGTGCAAATTGCACCATCTGATAGATCATGAATTTAAACTACTAGAAATTTGAATCATCAAATTTGGAGTTCATTTGAATTGTTTATGGATTTTTGAAACTCGCTGGAAAAGAAAAAGGAAAGGAAATGGGTTTTACCCTTATCTTGCGCGCTGGATGGGAGTTAGCAGCGGGCCGGCCCAGCTGCTCGGCCGCACGCGAGTGGCTGGGCGACGTCGAAGGCGTACCAGTGGGATTCCGCCTTCGTTGTGGGGGAAACAGGTTTCACCTGGCCCGTCTGCACCTAAATGGGCAGGGCCGGCCCACCGGGTCACTGACGAGCGGGGCCCGGTGCTCAGGCTGTCTCCTACCTCCCGCCCGAATAGAGCAAATGCAGGCGAGGCGAGGTCAAGTGGGCGCTGGTGTTCTCCCGGGCGGTACCGGCCACCACCGGCGACGCCCGGCCTACCGGTGTGATCAGGAGAGTGTGCCGCATCCTCCGAGGTGCGCCACAATCGCAGGGGTGGCCAGACGCGAGCGCATCATCGCCCGCGGCGGGCAAGGCCGGCGGTGGTAATGAAACTTGACGGCACGACCACGGGGAGGAGAGGGAGAAGCGCGGGAGGGAAGGAGGAGGAGCGGTGGGTGCGAATTTGGGCGGAGGCCAACGGCAAGGTTCCCGGCCATGGTGGTGGATGGAGGGCACGTGAGGAAGAATGGGTCAGACTGGGTGGTGTTCGGGAGAGAGAGGGACCAAATGGAGTAGCAAGGAGGGCCTGTAACGGCCTTAAGTAGCCGACCCGTGGTTCACCGTGGACGCGGCGCACGGGTGTCCGCGGCAACGGCTCGGGCGACCAGGAGAGAGAGCGAGGGTTTGTCTGTGGTTCTCGTGGCGGTGGAGTAGGGTGCCAGGAAGAGAGAGAGAGCGGGGCGAGCTCCGGGTGGAGCCACGAGCTCGCACGCGCATTGGCGGGCTTAGGCGGCTCTGGGCACGTGCAGCACGGGCAGGACAGAGAGGGAAAGGAGGGGGCCAGCGTGGTGGTGTGTTGCGGATGTCGAGGCACCTCGACTGCGCGCTGGGGTGGCCCAAGGTGGTGGGGGAGTGCAGCATCAACAGTCGGGTGCTCTGCCAAGCGCTCTAGAGCGCGCTAGTGACCGGCATCCGCGACTTTTCCGCGCGTCCACTTGTGTCTAGTGGCTGCAGGGGAAGTAAACAATGTGGCAAGGGCATTGGATACCTTGGTGAGCCAGTAGAGGAGACAATGTGCGGAGAGAGATTGAAAATGCTGCTGTCCAGAGAAGAAAAATGGGTCTCTGCCCCCCCTTAATCATTGCTCCTTGGGCAGCAAAGCATGTAGGAGGTAGAGGAGGAGCAGGTGAGGCCATGGGAAAAAGTTCAGCTCATGGAGATTAGTGGAAGTGGCCAAAACATTAGTTTTGAAATTCTGCCAGAAGTTGTTTGATGGTGGCTTGGGCTATCTAAGTTGCTCAATTTGCTTGAAACTAAACAGGAGTGAGAGGCATTACAAATTAGTAGTGCCCGCCAATTTTGAGGTCAAATGGAGAAAGTGGCCAATGCAACATTTATAAACACTAGAAATGGGCAGAAACAGTTTTGGCTGGATTTTATCATGCTACCTTGTTCTCCTTGATGCACCACTTGGTGTAGTGTCATAATTTTGGAATTTGAGCATGTCCACAAAATTTCAGATCAAAAGGAGACACTTGGCAATGTAGAGTTGCTGAAATTTGGTTGTGGACAGAAAAGGTTTTGAGGCACTTTGATCAAGTTATACTATTCTCCAACTTGTGTCACTAGGCCTAGGTGAATTACTAGACCATCTGAGCACGTGTACAAATTTTGAGATCATTTGGACATGTTTGGTAGTGCAAAGTTGTTCAAACTTGGAAAAGGACAGAAATGGTTTTGAGAGGGTTTGGTGGGGCTATATTGTTCTCCATGACATGAGACTTTGTAGGATCCTCAAGTAGGTCATTTTGGACATGATATTATTTTTCCTATATTTAACGGATAATATTTTCTTTGTAAACATTTCAAAAGCTTGAAATGTACAGAAATAGGTTTTGAGGGATTTGACCAATAATTTGAACATGACCATGTGTTGAAACTCATATATATGGACAATATATGTCCACTGAGCTTCCCTAAATTTTCTCAAATATTTTTGAAACATTGAAATAATTTTAACCTATTAATGACCCTTTCTGGCCTTAAGGAAAAGCCTTTAAATAAAATAGGAAAATAAATTTTAAAATTATATTTTTGTGGTTTATGGGAGCCCTATACCTAATAGGTTTCACATATACTTTTTGAAAGATTTTTCACACCCTTAATTAAGTACTTGTAGTTCAAGTCTTAATTCAGGGGTTTTTTGAAAACCTAATTTAGAAAATTCTTTTTGGCCAAAATATTTTTGCAACAAATTGTTTTTGTGTCCTACACAAATGGCATGATCATTGGGCAAGGTTTTGGATCAAGGAGAAGGAGTATAAGAGTTGGAGGCTTTATTTGATTTTAGAGCACTTGCAACCAACACACACAAAATCAAATCACACAAAGACCTAAACACTCAAAAGTTTTTGACAAACCACAGTTTATCATGATTTATTAGCTTAAGTGTTGTGGCATGAAAATCAGGGTGTGACAACACTAGGGCAAGACAAGAAGGAAATCCCAGACAACAATCTGGTTCGCTACTGTCTCTACTCATCGATGGATCGCCGGGCGACGACATCCTCCAGCTCCTTCAATTCCTCACGACTTTGCTTTAAAGAAGCCACAGATTCCTCCACCTGCTTCTCACACTTGATCTGGAGCTTTCTCAAGTCACCCATCAGCTCCTCAACGACCGATGTCAACATCATCCCCAAGGCACTGCTCTGCTCCTGTAGCATCTTCAAGTCGATAGCCTACTCCTCCTTCTTAGCGAGCGCCTTGAGTATATTCGCATATTCATCCATGAGTTGCTCGACGAGGCCAGTCGCCTTGTCAACCAAGGCATCGCTGATCTCGAGCAGCTTCGTCAATCTGTCTACCAGCTCCTGCTGCTTAACGAGGCCAGCGAGAATGTTGTCGTCGGTGGCCAAGGACTTCAGCAATGCCAGCTCTTCACGATCGCCGACATGGAGAGTGTGCTTGTGAGAGCCGTCGCGTGCCCGTGATATCTCGTTCGAGGGCTCCGCGACGCCGCGGGACATCTCTGCTGTGGCTGCCACTTTGTGGCAAGACCTCTCTAGTGCTTCCGCGGCCTTGGTCTTTGCTGCCTGGTTATATGTCCACCCGAAACTCCTCCTACCGGTCATGGCAGAATGACTTGATAGGAAAGACAAGTTTTGTGGGTGATGAGGAGAGGAACTGTGAAGTAATTTTCGAGTGGGTAGTTTTTGTAGCCTGGTGCTAAGTGTGAACACATATTAGTTTGATAGGTGTGCCAGATTTGCAATTACTTACTGCGTTGTAATCTGTAATGTGACGAGAAAAAACTCAAAAATTATTGATGGTTCTGGGCCTACAAAGCCCATTTCTATTGTTCTGGCTCATCGCAAATAGTTCTTTTGGAACAACTGTATGCCACACATTGGAAGCCCAAAACATGGGCCCACATCCTCGGATGTACGTGTACGTGTCTGCCCACTATCACACATGGTCTAGATATCACCAACGTGTCCTATGGATGCGTCGTCGCGTCTCGCACGGGGTGCCAGAAGGTTAACCACGTGGTTGCTCGCCATTGAGGAGGCCGCAGCATGCTCTGCTCGCGTCCGTCTGCATGTTTTGCTCGCCATTGAGACGACCGCGGGGCGCTCCGCTCTGGCATCCCTGCGCACGCTCTGCTCGTTGTTGAGGCAAATGTACAATGTTAACGGTTAATAATTGTCTTACATATTCAGGATAATTTAAAATGCCACTAGCGCGAGGCCCAAAACACTCACGACCTACATATGCATACAATTATAATAAAATATAGGCTAAAAGGCTAAGCCAGCAGCCTTCCAACGATGGTCTTCTCGGACTGCATGATCAGCATAGCACCCTTGCGGTCGTTCATTCCAAGTGTCCCGACCCGCGTCCGCCTACGGAGCAGCTGGCATTCGGAGGCACTTGAGGTTGTTGGGCCTCTTCTAGAAGAGCTTGACAGCATGCAATCGCGCGCATGATATCTCCATGGAACCGCTCCATTTCCATGTCTCCGACCTGGTAGCAAACTCAGTCTATCACCTGCATCCTCAAGATATCACGTTGGTGATGTTCTACTTCATCGGGGACGTAAACTTTGCCAAGGATGCGCTCGAGCCTGGCGACCACATCATCGGGATCGAGGTTGACATGGCCGCTGCGAGCAATTATGAAGTCGCAGGCTGCCTATGTCCTGACTGAATCGTAGAGGTCATTTGCCCATTCCTCGCGGGGCATCGGGCTCTCAATGAGCACTGGTCAAGGTGGCTCTTCGGGTTGGTCGTCGATCATTGCGCCGAGCAGCTCTGGATCTTTTGCACGATGGATGGGAAACTACTTAGCACACTACAATATCTCGATTTTTCACCCAAGGACTATCACGCCGATAACGTTACCGATCGGCCATGGTGCCTAAGCCCTTATTGTGTTCTGGAGCTTATTCATTCTGCCTTTTATGATTGATTTATACTCTCACAAGCTTAATTGTAACTATTGGCATATAATCTCATGGCTCAAAATCGTAGTTGTTGAATGTATTAAAATCTATAAGATCTGGAGTTTGCACTATATTTCATCCAGCGGTATTCCCAGTAACTGAATGTTAAGAGCACTAACGATCCCAGGTTATACATTCAGTTACTGGGAAATGCTTTTATCTTGCAGGCCAGTTTTACATTTACTTTTTCAATAACGAGATGACCATGAGCAGTGTATCAAGGTCTTTTATCAATACTAACATTGTGTTAAGATTAGTAAAAGAAACATTGATAGCGACATACCTTAACTCGACTGATGCTTTAACTGCTGCCTCTCTAAGCCATGATTAGCCATGGAGATACTCAAGTTCCAAAGCCACAAGTGAGACCATCCTTCTAAGATCCGTTCATCCCAGTTCATTAATTTGTTTGAAATATATATTTATATTCCAAAATTTCTCAATCTCCAGCAGGCCTCTAGGTTATCAGATGGAATCCGGTTAAATTTTCCTCTAGACTTAGTTGAAAGTATTCCTTTGTCGCTGAATTTTTCCTACAGTTTATATATAGTAGACTCACATGATTACCTGATGACTCGTTCACGCAAGAACTATTGTTAATTTTTTCCTTTTCTACAATGATGGTCGTAGCCCTTTGATTCTACAAGCCGCAAAGGAGCAAAGTATAGAAAATATGTCCATTGTTGTTGAATTGGTGGGATTGTCACCAAGTTAGTGTTGCAGATTGTTTCTATTTTAGAGAAAGAAGCCAAATCATGTTATTCATTGTAAATCTTTAAAAACTTGTTTATTGTCACTGTTATATCTGTTATAAACTTTTGTTCGTGATGTGCTACTTGTCAATCTTGGTTTGCCCTTCCATTTCAAGTTTGCCCTTAAATTCCAGCAGACCAACAAGTCCTTGTTTCTTCAATTGGTTCTCGTTTCATGTTTGCACTTCTATTATAGTACAATATTTCATAAACATTTTTTTGGGCATTGTTTGTCTAGTTCCCTTCAAAAAAGAAGAGATGGCTATAGAGAGTGGATCCTTCTAACATAACATAAGCAAAGGAGCGGGAACTATACATGCCTCACTGAAGAGATGAAAAATGTTGTGCAAGGCATTGTTTGTTAAGCTCCTTTAGAAAATGAAGGAATTATTGTCCATCTGACCTATAAAGGGATGTTGAAGGACAAAATGCTATGGATTCAGAGGAGTGGGAGGGCACAGTCTAGCAACTGTGAAAGGACAAATCGTGGCCTTAATTCCAAAGTTCCATCTAACATAGCAGAATTGCATAGAGAGAATGCCTGCATTTTGAAAACTCTATTACATAGTTTGAGGCTATGTTTCTTTCAATTTACATTATTAAAAGTATCCTTATTATTTCCAAATTGTCAATTATTTTCAAATAGCTCTTGGTTTGAAATGGGACCTTGCGCCATCGGGTGCAACAGGTAATGTTATCATACATCTTATTATTGACAGCAAGCCTTCATTGGTTTTTATTAAGGACCCTCAGGTTAAATTTGTTACCACATGGATTTCCTTTTCAACGCCCACATGTATTCAGCTAATCCCTGCGCCATATGTCCTTGCAAAATGAAACTATTTTCATCGACAACATGGCTTTAGCGGGTCTCTGTGCCATTTGGCGCAACTGGTCAACTACTAGTTTATAAATCATAGAGAAGTTGGAATACAGTAGGTTTAACACCAATATAAATAACGAATGAGTTCATTACAGTACCTTGAAGTGGTGTTTTGTTTTCTTTCGCTAACGGAGCTCACGAGATTTTCTACTTTAAGTTTTGTGTTGTGAAGTTTTCAAATTTTGGGTAAAAGATTTGACGGATTATGGAACATGGAGTGGAAAGAGCCTAAGCTTCGGGATGCCCATGGATCCCCAAGATAATCTAAGGACACCTAAAAGCCAAAGCTTGGGGATGCCCCGGAAGGCATCTCCACTTTCGTCTACTTCCATCAGTAACTTTACTTGAAGCTATATTTTTATTTACCACATGATATGTGTTTTGCTTGGAGCGTCTTGTATTATTTGAGTCTTTATTTTTTAGTTTTCCACAATCATCCTTGCTGTACACACCTTTTGAGAGAGACACACATGATTCAGAAATTGTTAGAATACTCTATGTGCTTCACTTATATCTTTTGAGTTATATAGTTTTTTCTCTAGTGCTTCACTTATATCTTCTAGAGCACGTCGGTGGATTTGTTTTATAGAAACTATCGTTCTCTCATGCTTCACTTAGATTATTTTGAGAGTCCTACAAAACAGCATGGTAATTTGCTTTAATTATGTTATGCATTCCAGATTAATAAATTTTTTCTTATGAGTGTGTTGAATACTATGAGAAGTTTGATACTTGATAATTGTTTTGAGGTATGGAGATGGTGATATTAGAGTCATGCTAGTTGAGTAGTTGTGAATTTGAGAAATACTTGTGTTAAAGTTTGTGATTCCCGTAATGGCGCACCACTCCCACGGTGCGCCATTACTATTTTTAAAAAAATATTAAAAAAAATTGAAAAAAATACTAGTGGCGCACCGTGGATGTGGTGCGCCATTACTAGTCAAACTAGTAATGGCGCACTATCCTTTAGTGTGCCATTACTAGTTTTGAAAAAAAATGAAAAAAAAATTGAATTTTTTTTATTAATGGCGCTCCGTGTATGTGGTGCGCCATTACTAGTTAAACTAGTAATGGCGCACCACACCCACGGTGCGCCATTACTAGTTTTGAAAAAAAATCTTTTTACTAATGGCGCACCGTGGATGTGGTGCGCCATTAGTGTATAGTAGTGGCGCACCACATGTCTGGTGCGCCATTAGTGTCAATTTCATCTATAGCCCTTTTCCTAGAGTGGGTGAACCGTTGATACGTCTCCGTCGTATCTATAATTTTTTATTGTTCCATGCCAATATTCTACAACTTTAATATACTTTTGGCAACTTTTTATACTATTTTTGGGACTAACATATTGATCCAGTGCCCAGTGCCAGTTCCTGTTTGTTGCATGTTTTTTGTTTCGCGGAAAACCCATAACAAACGGAGTCCAAATGGAATAAAAACTGACAGAGATTTATTTTGGAATATTTATGAATTTTGGGAAGTGGAATCATCACAAGACAGTGCCCGAGGTGGGCACGAGATAGGGGGCGCGCCCCAGGGTGTTAGGCGCGCCCATGACCCTTGTGGCCACCCCATAAGGCGGTTGGAGCCCTTCTTTCGCCGCAAGAAAGCTAATATCCGGATAGAGATCGTGTTAAAATTTCAGCCCAATCGGAGTTACGGATCTCCGGGAATATAAGAAACGGTGAAAGGGAAGAATCTGGGAACGCAGAAACAGAGAGAGAGACAGAGAGATAGATCCATTCTCGAAGGGGCTCTCGCCCCTCCCGTGCCATGGAGGCCATGGACCAGAGGGGAAACCCTTCTCCCATCTAGGGAGGAGGTCAAGGAAGAAGAAGAAGAAGGAGGGGGGCTCTCTCCCCCTCGCTTCCGGTGGCACCGGAGTGCCACCGGGGGCCATCATCATCACCGCAATCTACACCAACACCTCCGCCATCTTCACCAACATCTCCATCACCTTCCCCCCTCTATCTACAGCGGTCCACTCTACCGCAACCCGCTGTACCCTCTTCTTGAACATGATGCTTTATGCTTCATATTATTATCCAACGATGTGTTGCCATCCTATGATGTCTGAGTAGATTTTTTGTTGTCCTATCGGTGGTTGATGAATTGCTATGATTGATTTAATTTGCTTGTGGTTATGTTGCTGTCCTTTGGTGCCCGTCATATGATTGCGCGCGTGGATCACACCATAGGGTTAGTTGTATGTTGATAGGACTATGTATTGGAGGGCAAGAGTGACAGAAGCTTCAACCTAGCATAGAAATTGATGCATACGGGATTGAAGGGGGACCAATATATCTTAATGCTATGGTTGGGTTTTACCTTAATGAAAATTAGTAGTTGCGGATGCTTGCTAATAGTTCCAATCATAAGTGCATAGAATTCCAAGTAAGGGATGACATGCTAGCAGTGGCCTCTCCCACATAATACTTGCTATCGGTCTAGTAAATTAGTCAATTGCTTAAGGGACAATTTCGCAACTCCTACCACCACTTTTCCACACTCGCTATATTTACTTTAGTTTCTTCTTTACCTTAACAGCCCCTACTTTTCATTTACGTAATCTTTATTTGCAAACCTATCCAACAACGCCTACAAAGTACTTCTAGTTTCATACTTGTTCTAGGTAAAGAGAACGTCAAGCGTGCGTAGAGTTGTATCGGTGGTCGATAGAACTTGAGGCAATATTTGTTCTACCTTTAGCTCCTCGCTGGGTTCGACACTCTTACTTATCGAAAATTGTTGTGATCCCCTATACTTGTGGGTTATCAAGACCTTTTTCTAGCACCGTTGCCGGGGAGCAATAGCGTGGGGTGAATATTCTCGTGTGCGCTTGTTTGCTTTATCACTAAGTAATTTTTATCTGCTGTTCTTAGTTGTTTCCTATCTTCAGTTATGGGTAGGAAACGCAAAATACCAAAAAAAAAGTTGTACCTACTGAACCAATGGTTGAAGAACCAATCAAAATCTATCACCCTGCTGAAGCTTATTACTTGGATCATCTTCGATCCCTATGTGCTCGTGCTGAAACTCCAACTAGTTTAGTTGAGGGCAAATCCTTAGATGAGCATGATTGTTATGTGCGACACCGTATATCTGAAAAAGGGAAACTATTATGGGGTCAAATTCAACGTTGGCAATGCTATGCTTGGAATTTATGTGAAATATATGATTTTACTTGTTGTTCTGAAAACCCTAAGAAACACATTCCCTACCAATGTGAGTTTATTGATAATGGAATCTTATCTTCTTATGCTAAAGGTGTTTATAGTTGCTATGATGTTCAACAAATTGAAGAATTTGTTTCTTTTGTGGGTGCTTAAGAAATTGCTTATTTGATTGAAAAATATGATGCTACTTTTCACAAATCTGAAAATTTTGCTATACTTAAATATTGCTATGATAATTATGCTTCTAATACCTATGTTAAACAATATATTGAGGAATACTTCGCTGTCCAAGAAGAGAATAATATTTTGCAGGAGTCTATGGAAGAAGAAATTGATGACACTGTGAGCTCATTGGATGAAAAACATGATGAGGAGAGCGAAGAACAAAAGGAGGAAGAGCGGATTGATCACCCGTGCCCACCTTCTAATGAGAGTAACTCTTCAACTTATACATTGTTTAATTCCCCTTCGTGCCTACCGAAGGATGATTGCTATGATGACTGTTATGATCCCTATGATTCTTTTGAAATATCCCTTTTTGATGATGCTTGCTATGCTTATGGGAAAGATGCCAATATGAATTATGCTTATGGAGATGAACTTGCTATAGTTCCTTATGTTAAACATGAAATTGTTGCTATCGCACCCACGCATGATAGTCCTATTATCTTTTTGAATTCCCCCGATTATACTATATCGGAGAAGTTTGCACTTATTAAGGATTATATTGATGGGTTGCCTTTTACCATTGCACATGATGATTTCGATAAATATAATATGCATGTGCTTGCTGCTACTACTTGCAATTATTATGCGAGAGGAACTATATCTCCACCTCTCTATGTTTTCAACATGATAAAATTGCAAGAAACTGTTTATACTATGCATTGGCCTTTACTAGGTGTGCATGAATTGTTCTTTTATGACATGCCGGTGCATAGGAAGAGAGTTAGACTTTGTCATTGCTTGATATATGTTTCTTTGTGCTCACTACTAAATTACAAATCTTTGTTAATTAAAATTGGCTTCGATATACCTTGGGATCCGGGTGAATTCACTACTTGAGCACTATATGCCTAGCTTAATGGCTTCAAAGAAAGCGCTGGCAGGGAGACAACCCGGAAGTTTTAGAGAGTCATTTATTTCTGTTGAGTGCTTTCATATAGTTTAAAAACAACAAAAATAAAGAGGGGAACCCAAAACTTTTCAAAAAGGAAAGTGAAAGTGAGAAAGACAAGCACTGTTGAAGTGGGAGAGCTCCTTGAACTTTGTGCAGGCTCACGGCAACTTTGTGAATCTTGATTACAGAAACTTTTCAACAAAAATAATTATCCCCTTATACAATTCCATTGTTTTATAAAAATATTGTGCCAAGGTTTGCCTTTAGGATGTTTACGATGCTTGTTGGTTTGTGCAGTGCAGGACAGAAACTTTGGCTGTAGTGCATGAATTTTAATTTTTTACTGGAACGTAAAATGATTCTGATTCTTTTTGCACTGTCTTTCTGTACAAACTTTTTATTTTTCATAATTTTGGCAGAATTTTTCAAGTATCAGAAGTATGGTGAATGTTCAGATTGCTACA
This sequence comes from Triticum urartu, assembly GCF_003073215.2. Lineage (NCBI taxonomy): Eukaryota > Viridiplantae > Streptophyta > Magnoliopsida > Poales > Poaceae > Triticum > Triticum urartu. Next base: position 344,798,757 of record NC_053027.1, on the reverse strand, counting down.
GACTGTTCTGTTCTAGACACATTCTGTTTTTGATGCATAGTTTGCTTGTTTTAATGAAACTATCAATTTATATCAGTGGATTAAGCCATGAAAAAGTTATACTACAGTAGAAGCAATGCAAAAACAAAATATGAATTGGTTTGCAACAGTACTTATAGTGGTGATTTGCTTTATTATACTAACGGATCTTACCGAGTTTTCTGTTGAAGTTTTGTGTGGATGAAGTGTTCGATGATTGAGAAGGTTTCGATGTGAGAAGAAGGAAGAGAGGCAAGAGCTCAAGCTTGGGGATGCCCGAGGCACCCCAAGTAAATATTCAAGGAGACTCAAGCGTCTAAGCTTGGGGATGCTGGGGAGCCATCTCCTCTTTCTTCAACAAGTATCAGTATGTTTTCGGATTCGTTTTGTTCATGCGATATGTGCAATCTTGGAGCGTCTTTTGCATTTAGTTTTTATTTTTATTTTATGCACCATGCTGGTATGAGATAGTCCTTGGTTGATTTATAGAATGCTCTTTGCACTTCACTTATATCTTTTGAGTATGGCTTTATAGAATGCTTCATGTGCTTCACTTATATCATTTGAAGTTTGGATTGCATGTTTCTCTTTACATAGACAACCGCCATTTGTAGAATGCTCTTTTGCTTCACTTATATTTGTTAGAGCACGGGCATATCTTTTGTAGAAAGAAGTAAACTCTCTTGCTTCACTTATATTTGTTTAGAGAGATGACAGGAATTGGTCATTCACATGGTTAGTCATAAAATCCTACATAAAACTTGTAGATCACTGAATATGATATGTTTGATTCCTTGCAATAGTTTTGCGATATAAAGATGGTGATATTAGAGTCATGCTAGTGGGTAGTTGTGGATTGTATAAATACTTGTGTTGAGGTTTGTGATTCCCATAGTATGCACGTATGGTGAACCGTTATGTAACGAAGTCGGTGCATGATATATTTATTGATTGTCTTCCTTATGAGTGGCGGTCGGGGACGAGCGATAGTATTTTCCTACCAATCTATCCCCTAGGAGCATGCGCATAGTACTTTGTTTCGATGACTAATAGATTTTTGCAATAAGTATGTGAGTTCTTTATGACTAATGTTGCGTCCATGGATTATACGCACTCTCACCGTTCCACCGTTGCTAGCCTCTCTAGTACCGCGCAACTTTCCCCGGTACCATAAACCCACCATATACCTTCCTCAAAACAGCCACCATACCTACCTATCATGGCATTTCCATAGCCATTCCGAGATATATTGCCATGCAACTTCCATCATCATCATCATATACATGACTTGAGCATTTATTGTCATATGGCTTGTCCGTTTTTTTATGTCATTGCTACGCTAGATCATCGCACATCCCGGTACACCACCGGAGGCAATCATATATAGTCATATCTTTGTTCTAGATATCGAGTTGTAATATTAAGTTGTAAGCAAATAAAAGTGTGATGATCATCATTATTAGAGCATTGCCCCAGTGAGGAAAGGATGATGGAGACTATAATTCCCCCATAAGTCGGGATGAGACTCCGGACTTTACAAAAAAAAGAGGCCAAAGAAGTCCAAATAAAAAAAGAGGCCAAAGAAGCCCACCAAAAAGAAAAAAAATAAAAAACAAAAAAATGAGAGAAAAAGAGAGAAGGGGCAGTGCTACTATCCTTTTTCCACACTTGTGCTTCAAAGTAGCACCATGTTCTTCATATAGAGAGTCTCTTGAGTTATCACTTTCATATACTAGTGGGAATTTTAATTATAGAACATGGCTTGTATATTCCAACGATGGGCTTCCTCAAATGCCCAAGGTCTTCATGGGCAAGCAAGTTGGATGCACACCCACTTAGTTTCAGTTTGAGCTTTCATATACTTATAGCTCTAGTGCATCCTTTGCATGGCAATCCCTACTCACTCACATTGATATCTATTGATGGGCATCTCCATAGCCCGTTGATACGTCTAGTTGATGTGAGACTATCTTCTCCTTTTTGTCTTCTCCACCATCATATTCTATTCCACCTATAGTGCTATGTCCATGGCTCACGCTCATGTATTGCGTGAAAGTTGAAAATGTTTGAGAACGTCAAAAGTATGAAACAATTGCTTGGCTTGTCATCGGGGTTGTGCATGATGTGAGTATTTTGTGTGGTGAAGATGGAGCATAGCCAGACTATATGATTTTGTAGGGATAACTTTCTTTGGACATGTTATTTTGAAAAGACATGATTGCTTTATTAGTGGTCTAGAAGTATTAGTGTTTTTATGTCAAATGATAGACTATTGCCTTGAATCATTCGTATCTTAATATTCATGCCATGATTATATTACATGATCAAGATTATGCTAGGTAGCATTCCACATCAAAATTTATCTTTTTTATCATTTACCTACTCGAGGATGAGCAGGAATTAAGCTTGGGGATGCTGATACGTCTCCGTCGTATCTATAATTTTTGATTGTTCCATGCCAATATTCTACAACTTTCATATACTTTTGGCAACTTTTTATACTATTTTTGGGACTAACATATTGATCCAGTGCCTAGTGCCAGTTCCTGTTTGTTGCATGTTTTTTGTTTCGCAGAAAACCCATACCAAACGGAATAAAAATTGATGGAGATTTCTTTTGGAATATTTATGAATTTTGGGAAACAGAATCATCGCGAGACGGTGCCCGAGGGGGGCACGAGGTAGGGCGGCGCGCCCCAGGGTGTCAGGCGCGCCCCTGACCCTCGTGGCCACCCCGTAAGGCGGTTGGAGCCCTTCTTTCGCCGCAAGAAAGCTAATATCCGGATAGAGATCGTGTTAAAATTTCAGCCCAATCAGAGTTACGGATCTCCGGGAATATAAGAAATGGTGAAAGGGAAGAATCTGGGAACGCAGAAACAGAGAGAGACAGAGAGATAGATCCAATCTCGGAGGGGCTCTTGCCCCTCCCGTGCCATGGAGGCCATGTACCAGAGGGGAAACCCTTCTCCCATCTAGGGACAAGGTCAAGTAAGAAGAAGAAGAAGGAAGGGGGCTCTCTCCCCCTCCCTTCTGGTGGCACCGGAGTGCCACCGGGGGCCATCATCATCACCGCGATCTACACCAACACCTCCGCCATATTCACCAACATCTTTATCACCTTCCCCCCTCTATCTATAGAGGTCCACTCACCTGCAACCCACTGTACCCTCTGCTTGAACATGGTGCTTTATGCTTCATATTATTATCTAATGATGTGTTGCCATCCTATGATGTCTGAGTAGATTTTTCTTTGTCCTAACGGTGGTTGATGAATTGCTATGATTGATTTAATTTGCTTGTGGTTATGTTGCTGTCCTTTGGTGCCCATAATATGATTGCGCGCGTGGATCACACCATAGGGTTAGTTGTATGTTGATAGGACTATGTATTGGAGGGCAAGAGTGACATAAGCTTCAACCTAGCATAGAAATTGATGCATACGGGATTGAAGGGGGACCAATATATATTAATGCTATGGTTGGGTTTTACCTTAATGAACATTACTAGTTGTGGATGCTTGCTAATAGTTCCAATCATAAGTGCATAGAATTCCAAGTAAGGGGTGACATGCTAGCAGTGGCCTCTCCCACATAATACTTGTTATCGGTCTAGTAAAGTAGTCAATTACTTAAGGGACAATTTCGCAACTCCTACCACCACTTTTCCACACTCGCTATATTTACTTTAGTTGCTTCTTTACCTTAACAGCCCGTACTTTTCATTTACGTAATCTTTATTATCCTGCAAACCGATTCAACAACACCTACAAAGTACTTCTAGTTTCATACTTGTTCTAGGTAAAGCGAACGTAAAGCGTGCGTAGATTTGTATCGGTGGTCGATAGAACTTGAGGGAATATTTGTTCTACCTTTAGCTCCTCGTTGGGTTCGACACTCTTACTTATCGAAAACTGTTGCGATCCCCTATACTTGTGGGTTATCAACTGTTATGTGATGAAGTCGGAGCATGATTTATTTATTGATTGTCTTCCTTATGAGCGGCGGTCGGGGACGAGCGATGGTCTTTTCCTACCAATCTATCCCCCTAGGAGCATGCGCATAATACTTTGCTTTGATAACTTGTAGATTTTTGCAATAAGTATATGAGTTCTTTATGACTAAAGTTGAGTCCATGGATCATATGCACTTTTCTTCCTTGCACCATTGCTAGCCTCTCTAATACCACGCACCTTTCGCCGGTATCATACACCCACCATATACTTTCCTCAAAACGGCCACCATACCTACCTATCATGGCATTTCCATAGCCATTCCGAGATATATTGCCATGCAACTTTCCATCATTCCGTTTACTATGACACGCTCCATCATTGTCATATTGCTTTGCATGATCATGTAGTTGACATTGTATTTGTGGCGAAGCCACCATTCATAATTCTTTCATACATGTCACTCTTGATTCATTGCATATCCCGGTACACCGCCTGAGGCATTCACGTAGAGTCATATTTTGTTCTAAGTATTGAGTTGTAATTGTTGAGTTGTATGTAAATAAAAGTGTGATGATCATCATTTTTAGAGCATTGTCCCAAGTGAGGAAAGGATGATGGAGACTATGATTCCCCCACAAGTCGGGATGAGACTCCGGACGAAAAAAGAGGCCATAAAAATGCCCAAATAAAAAAATATGAGAGAAAAAGAGAGAAGGGACAATGCTACTATCCTTTTACCACACTTGTGCTTCAAGGTAGCACCATGATCTTCATAATAGAGAGTCTGCTATGTTATCACTTTCATATACTAGTGGGAATTTCTCATTATAGAACTTGGCTTGTATATTCCAATGATGGGCTTCCTCAAAATGCCCTAGGTCTTCGTGACCAAGCAAGTTGGATGCACACCCAATTAGTTCCTTTTGTTGAGCTTTCATATACCTATAGCTCTAGTGCATCCGTTGCATGGCAATCCCTACTCACTCACATTGATATCTATTGATGGGAATCTCCATAGTCCGTTGATACGCCTACTTGATGTGAGACTATCTTTCCCCTTTTTTGTCTCCTCCACAACCACCATTCTATTCCACCTAAAGTGCTATGTCCATGGCTCACGCTCATGTATTGCGTGAAGATTGAAAAAGTTTGAGAACACCAAAAGTATGAAACAATTGCTTGGCTTGTCATCGGGGTTGTGCATGATTTAAATACTTTGTGTGGTGAAGATAGAGCATATCCAGACTATATGATTTTGTAGGGATAACTTTCTTTGGCCATGTTATTTTGAAGAGACGTAATTGCTTAGTTAGTAAGCTTGAAGTATTATTATTTCTATGTCAATATTGAACTATTGTCTTGAATCCTTTGGATCTGAATATTCATACCACAATTAAGAAGAATTATATTGAAATTATGCCAAGTAGCATTCCATATCAAAAATTCTGTTTTTATCATTTACCTACTCGAGGATGAGCATGAATTAAGCTTGGGGATGCTTGATACTTCTCCAATGTATCTATAATTTTTGACTTTTACATGCTATATTATATTCTGTTTTGGACATTATTGGGCTTTATTATACACTTTTATATTATTTTTGGGACTAACCTATTAACGGGAGGCCCAGCCCAGAATTGCTGTTCTTTTGCCTATTTTAGGGTTTCGTAGAAAAAGAATATCAAATGGAGTCCAAACAGAATGAAACCTTCGGAAACGTGATTTTCGGAACGAACATGCTCCAGAGGACTTGGACCCTACGTCAAGTAATCAATGAGGAAGGCACGAGGTAGGGGGGCGCACCTACCCCCCGAGGCGCGCCCTCCACCCTCGTGGTCCCCCTGTTGCTCCACCGACGTACTCCTTCCTCCTATATATACCTACGTACCCCCAAACTACCAGATATGGAGCCAAAACCATAATTCCACCGCCGTAACTTTCTGTATCCACGAGATCCCATGTTGGGACCTTTTGCGGAGCTCCACCGGAGGGGGCATCGATCACGGAGGGCTTTTACATCAACACGATAGCCCTTCCGATGAAGTGTGAGTAGTTTACCTCAGACCTACGTGTCCATAGTTCTTAGCTAGATGGCTTCTTCTCTCTTTTTGGATCTCAATACAAAGTTCTCCCCCTCTCTTGTGGAGATCTATTCGATGTAATCTTCTTTTGCTGTGTGTTTGTTGAGACCGATGAATTGTGGGTTTATGATCAAGTTTATCTATGAACAATATTTAAATCTTCTCTCAATTCTTTTATGTATGATTGGTTATCTTTGTAAGTCTCTTCAAATTATCAGTTTGGTTTGGCCTACTAGATTGATCTTTCTTGCAATAGGAGAAGTGCTTAGCTTTGGGTTCAATCTTGTGGTGTCCTTTCCCAGTGACAGTAGGGGCAGCAAGGCACGTATTGTATTGTTGCCATCGAGGATAAAAAGATGGGGTTTATATCATATTGCATGAGTTTATCCCTCTACATCATGTCATCTTGCTTAAAGAGTTACTCTGTTCTCTTGAACTTAATACTCTAGATGCATGCTAGATAGCGGTCGATGTGTGGAGTAATAGTAGTAGATGCAGGCAGGAATCGGTCTACTTGTCTTGGACGTGATGCCTATATACATGATCATACCTAGATATTCTCATAACTATGCTCAAATCTGTCAATTGCTCAACAGTAATTTGTTCACCCACCGTAAATACTTATGCTCTTGAGAGAAGCCACTAGTGAAACCTATGGCCCCCGGGTCTATCTTCCATCATATTAATCTTCCAATACTTAGTTATTTCCTTTGCCAATTATTTTACTTGCATCTTTTATTTCTCTTTACCATAAAAATACCAAAAATATCATATCTATCAGATCTCACTCTCGTAAGTGACCGTGTAGGGATTGACAACCCCTTATCACGTTGGTTGCGAGGTTCTTATTTGTGTGTGTAGGTACGAGGTGACTCACGCGCGGTCTCCTACTGGATTGATACCTTGGTTCTCGAAAACTGAGGGAAATACTTACGCTGCTTTACTGCATCACCCTTTCCTCTTCAAGGGAAAACCAACGCAATGCTCAAGAGGTAGCAGAGGACGAGGAGCGCGACCTAGAGGTAGCCCCCAAGGAGATGGGGGAGACCTTCGCCTTGCGCAAGGCCGACATCCTCCGCCTCCTGCCTGACAACGATGGCGAGGATGATATCCTCCCGGAGCAGGGGGACCCGCCCGTGGTTCAGATGAAGAGTAGGTCAGCACTGCTTTCCCGGGACGATGCTCCTGCCTGACCGTCGCCTGGATCTGCTTCTCGCCCAGCTGCTGCCTTGCTTCCGCTCCCGGAGCTGGCACGCCTGCGCCTCGGGTCGCGAAGCTCTCCGGGTTCAAGCTCCTGAAGCGGAGGGACTATGCCATGGTGGACCAGTAAGTGTTCTCGTCTTGCCTTGTTCTTGCTTCTGATGCTTGCTTCTGATTCTTCTTCTTCGTTGTGCAACTAGGCCTGCGACAAAGAGGAGAAGGGAGGGCGAGGTGGTACCGCTTGAACCCATGTCGCATCCTGCGGCCTCACCCCTCTCCATGAGTGAAGGTGGAGACGACACTTGTGCTTTTTCAGCCCGATCATTCTCGCGAGGCTGGGTGGAGTATCCTCGGGAGAAGTCGGCCCCCGAGGCCCCGCTGGTACCGGAGGTGCCAATGTCCGGCTCAGGTGCTGGGGTCCTAGAGGCTCAGGCGCCTCCTGCCTCCCAGGCCATGGTGACGACGACGCCTCTTCCTCCTCCTTCTACCGTGTTGTTGACCCGAGGTTCCTCCGCTTCTCCTGATGTAACGCCCGGGTAATCAAGCGATAGTAATTCCACACAAATGGTGCCATGTCACCATGGTTACTATTGCTAAACTACCGTTAGTTCAAAACCGATTCAAACATAAATTTTAAATAAAGTTAAATAATGAAAGTTTTTAAAAAAATTAAAACAAAAATGTTCGGGCAATGCCAAAATTGGCACAAGTAATTATAGTAAAGAAAACACAAATATATAAAATGCTTAAATGCCCTAAGTTGAATTAAATCAGTAAACGAAAAGGAATAAAACAGAAAAACAAAAGACTAAAAAAAGTAAAGAGGAGAAACCCCCCTGGGCTTCAGCCCAGCTGGCCACAGGCCCAACCGGGCTACCAGGCCCAGCCGGCCCCCACCCTCACCCCTTATCCACTCACCACCCCCACCCACTCCACCGACACACCCCACTTCCCCCTCTCCTCGAAATATCTCCCCCTCTTCCCGATTGGATCGGGATTGTGGAGGGAGATCGCCGCGACGCCCGACCCCGCCGCCCGACGCCGCCTCACCGGAGCTCAATGCGCTCCCCCGCCGGCCTGCTTCTCCTCCCCACCGTCGCTTGTCTCCGTCCTCCTACTCGCCCCCTGTTGCCCCGATCCCTACAAGCCTCCCCATGAGCTTCCCCCTCCTCCACTCTTCCTCACGCTCATGCCATGGTTCCTCCCCGTGGCTCCGCTATTGCCGCCATGGCCTCGCCGCGCCCGGCGTGCCCACTCGCGCGCGCCTGCGCGCCCGCACTACCTGACCTCGCGCTACTCACGCCCACGTCGACCAACTGCCGCCGCCGCTGGCTTGTGTCACAGCCGCTGCGCCCGCCCTGTGCCCCGTGTGCTCCAGGTCCGCCCGAGACCGCGCCACCCTCCCCTCCTGCTCGCCGCTGCCCGTTTCGCCGCACCGGCGCCACTCGCGCCCGCCTTTGTCCGTTGTGCCGCGCTGCCCAAACGCATCGCCCTGCTCAGCCCGTTGTCGGCTGGCCCCGCCGCATGCGCTTCTCGTCCCCCTTGCAAACCGCGCCCCGTTCCGCCCACCGCCCCACGCCGGCGCTGTCGCGCCGCGGCCACCCAGCCGGTGGCCTTGCCCCAATTCACACCCCAGCGTGCGACCCGGCCACCACTCGCCCCGGCCTCCCCCGACGCGTCGCAGACAACGCGCCCGACGCCGACACCCCAGAGCACACGTGCCCGTGCGTGTTCGGGCGGGCACCCACGCCCGAACCCGCTAGGCCTCCTCTGGGCCTATAGCAGTGGGGCCCCACCCCCAGAACGAAAATGATAAAAAAGGAGTTTAAAAAATAAATAAATAAATAAATAAATAATTACTTAATTAATCTTGATTAGATTAACCTAATTAATCTGTTAACTAAACCAATTAATTAGGTTAGTTATTTGCCAGTCAATGACATGTGGGCCCCCTGTCCAGTTTGACCAGTCAAACTGTTGACTGGGTTGACCTAGTCCATGACAGGTGGGCCCTGTTTGACCCTGTTGACCAGTCAACAGTTGACTGGTCAAATGCTGACTTGACCTCCTGTCTGGACCGGTTTTCGAATAAAACATTTATTGAAAAACCGACCATTATATCAGACCAGTATAGAAGAATCCTCCTTACTGGTAGACAAATCCTTGATACAGAGAATCCAGAAGTACTAAATATTATACAAGGTTGAGCTGAGGCTGCTCAATAATTTTACTACAAGCATGCCGATATTATACATAAAGGCGGATATGACACAAAGGGGTATGGTGGCATAACTACTGACTCGTAATAAAAGTGGTGGTGGATATGTCACAGTGAAGTGGGTGACATGACTCCAAAATCTTACAGCTCATCAAGCGCCGGAGTGAGGCTTGATGATTTTATTAGGGTAGTGGAAGCGTATATAATACAAGTGACCAACTTCAGAATCACACGGGACTGACTGGGACTCCTCTAGGTGTCGGACACGCTATCGTACTCTTCATCCATAAGGTCGCCTTCGTCAACATCTGGCCAAATCAACAAGCTAGGTGAGTACTTTGAATGTACTCCCAAGACAGTTTGGACATAAGATATAACAAATGCATACATGATGCACATGAGCAGATTAGTAATGCACACTCGGGTAATACATTTGCATTGCACAATAAATGAGAGGAAGTCAGGCGGTAGTCCCGAAATCCCAATAAAATAGCTGAAGACCGATCAGTTGTCTGAAGCGACGCCTCGAAAGGAAAAATGAATTAACATGCCGCAATCGGGCGTCGGGGCAACACCACATAAAGGGCTTATATTGAAACGTAAATGACAGTGCGTGCCACAGTTTGACGTCTAAGCAACATCTTGAAAAGGGCTTATAATGAAAGTAAATAACAAGGATGCCACAGTCGGACGTCTAAGCGACATCACATAAAGGGCTTATATCAGAGGTAACTAACATGAATGCCACAGTCAGACGTCTGAGCGACCTCACATAAAGGGCTTATATCGCAAGTAAATAACAAGAATGCCACAGTCGGACGTCTGAGCGACATCACATAAAGGGCTTATATCGAAACTAAATAACAAGAATGCCACAGTCGGACGCCTAAGTGACATCACATAAAGGGCTTATATCGAAAGTAAATAACTAGAATGCCACAGTCGTACGTCTGAGCGACATCACATAAAGGGCTTATATCGAAAGTAAATAACAAGAATGCCACAGTCGGACGTCTGAGCGACATCACACAAAGGGCTTATATTTCGTCATTCGAATTCAAGTAGCTCATGAAAGTAACATCACCCCCAAGGGATACTCGGTACATAAAAAATAAACTGGTTAGTCATCCATAGGAATAACATTCGGCCGGGTTTACAATCCATGCTTATTCTCCGGAGACTGCCACTGAGACTGACACTGAGACTCATACTGAGACTGACACTAATATGTTGATCAAAGTCCTTGACCACGGATATGGTTACTCGACTAGTTTTGACTCTGCAGAGTTTGTAATCTTTACCAACAGCCAACGGATTTCAGTAGTCACAAAGGACTAGTTCCGTTTACGGTATTTAAGAAGAAACACATCTAACTAGTAGACACCCATTCCACATTCCGCTGCCAGGAAACACCCTAGGCAACGTTCAAGAAAAACTCTGAGACGGGGAGGCTACAACCTCGAATAGCATGGGATCAAATTTATATTTGCGCGCTCTAAGGGGTGCCCCCCCCTCGGTCCCAACCGGAAACACCCATGCTCCCTAATGACGGGCTTTAATCCAGGGCCATGGAACCCTCATCACAGCCCCTCTATTTGGTGTGTACAAGGAAAGAGGTTTGCAACTGACTAGACAGCACTCTTTGCAGAAGACATGTGGCAGCATGAAAAGGGGACGAACGGGACATGACTTGATCCACGTTAATACTGGAGTTACACGGTTCACATAAGACTGGCATGCTTCAACAATACCAGCTTACAACCTATCATGCCACCACATGATCAGGTTATATCACCATCATATGAACACATCAAATTTCAAAGTTCACTTGTAGCTTGCCTTGCATTTAATATAACATTCACAATTGCTTATATAAACATGCCATGAGAAAACTACTCAAGCGAACATGCAAAACACTCATCATATCAAAGGTTCAAACATGCTTTCCTAGTTCAGAGTAGTCGGAGTCTAGCTCGGCGAAGTTGGCGGCTCCGTCACCTCCTTCGGTATCTACGGTATAAAAGAAATCGGATACTAACGTAAATACCGTGCGTGCATAAAAATTGTTCCAAATATTTTTCAAATAGATATGATAAAAAACTAGATAGAAAAATAAAGATGATAGAAAAAGAATCAACTCAAAATCATCTTTTGTTTAAAAGTTATAAGGGTTTTAGTCCAGGGACTAATCTGTAATGAAACAGAAACAATCCAGGGGCTAGTTTAGAAAAACAGAAAACGTTTCGATTGGAAATATGCCAACCCAAAGGGAACACGTACTTTGCCCGAAGTCGCTTTCAGAAAACGGTTTGAATAAGAGAGGAGAGGCTGACGAGGGGGTCCCACCCGTCAGGTTTAAAAGTTTAAAATAGAGCACACCGGCGCCCGAGGATTGTGGTGGTCGCCGGCGTCGATCCACGATGACGTAGGGGGAACGGAAAGTACCTACGGACTCACGGAGCTCTCCCGCGTCTGTGGGTGGTGGAGTTGGTCGTCGGCAAGCACCACGTCAACGGCGGCCTCCACTCCGGTGGACGGTGGTTCGGGCGGTGATGGATCCCACCGATGAGGGCTGTAGACGCCAAATTGAGGCTCGGGTTAGAAGAGGTAGTGGACTAGGAGGTTGCTGACAAGGTTTGGGAGGCGGGGGTGCCCTCACTAGAGAGAATCTTGCCGGAGCCCGAAGCGGATTGGGGCTGCCGGAGTCGGGGAAGAAGGCTCTCCTGAGGCCCTCTGATGAGCGTGGCGAGGTTCTGAGGCGAGGAGGGGAGGTGCTGGGTCGAGAACGAGCTCAGGGCCTCAATTTCTAGCCGGCCCGAGGCGGTTGCCGAGAATGTGATTTCTCCGATGAGCGATTACGGCGAGGCAGAGGTCGGGTTGTAGGTTTAGGTGATTGGGCAGCTTCAGATTGGTCCACTGGCCCTATTCAACGGCTAACCTAGTCGGATTTGGCCTGCTCCTGTGGTTTCGATGGAACGGAGCTCACGGGCTCGTCGGCGGCAGAGAGCGCGCTCTGCGCCTCTCAGGCCACGGTGACGGTTCAGCAGCGCGTCCAAAGAAGAGGACGGCCACGCGGAGGCTCAGGGTGGTGTGGGCGGTGCTGGATGGCGTCGTTCCACGCCAAGCTTCTCAGGCGGCCGCATCAAACATTGTTGTCGCCGATCATGGAGGCGATGTACCCCTGCCAGCTCACCGCCGACGCTCGCACCCGTCCAGACGACCATGCGGCGTGATGGATAAGAAGGAGAAACAGGGAGCATGGCGCCATGGCAGTTACTGGCGAGATCGACGTGAGGCTTTGAAGAAAACGACACTGACGACTGAAACTGAAACACTGAACCCTGAAATTGAACAGCAACAGTGCACACCAGCTGTTCGTCGAAATTTTTTAGGCACATGGAAAAATTTTCTTGAGCTGAAACTTGGTGAGGTGATCTCTTGATGCACCTGGAGACTGCCTAAATTATCTCAGAATTTTAGGAAAAGAAAAAGAATGAATTTCACCAAAAATGGCAAATCTGGTCCAAACTTGCAGCAAGCAAATTTTGAAAAATTTGAACTATGGACTAGCAGATCTAGATGGATCTAGGTTGAGGGTACTAAGGACTAGCCAGAGGAGTTTATTTGGAATCAAAACTCAATGGCAATCTGGTAGTTCCTTTGTAAACCACCAAAGTCCAAATAAATGACAGAAAATGATTTTGAGGTTAAAACAAATAGAAATAAAAATCTAGGGGAAGTTGAAACTTGCTGGACTTGATGCTTGGCTAAACCCAAAGTAGGGAGGTGGGTTTTGGAAGAAAATTTTCCATATAGGCCATGGCAAGAGAGAAATTTTTGAATGGGGATGAATAAATCCATAAATTATAGGAATTCTTTTTAATAAAAAGGAGTTGGAAAAACCTTCCAAGATTAATTGTGTTGAGCCAACACAAGATGAAAAACCCTTAAGACCAAAGATCAAGATTGGGAAGAACCCACAAAAAGAAAAAATACTTGTCACAAATGAGAATTTTGAGAAGGATAGTCTTTTTTTAAAAAAATTAAATAACCTCCTTCCAACCTAATAAAGAATTTGATAAAACCAAATCAAAATTTTTTGGAGTGTTACAACACCTACCCCCTTAGGAAAAATCTCATCCCCGAGATTTCAGCTGATCCTCAAATAGGTGTGGGTACTCTGTTCGGACAAAATCCTCTCTCTCCCATGTTGCTTCATCCTCGGTGTGATTGCTCCACTGAACCTTGAAAAACTTAATTGTTTTCTGACGGGTCCTCCTTTCGGACTCCTCCAATAGTTCTATTGGACGTTCCATGTAGGTGAGGTCTGGTTGCATGTCAATGTTCTCGTGAGATACATGCTTTTCTAGGTTCCTTACACATTTCCTCAATTGTGAGACGTGGAACACGTCGTGGACGTCTGACAGTTTTTCGGGTAGGTCTAGCTGGTAGGCCACTGTGCCTCTTCGTGCAATCACACAGAAAGGTCCAATAAACCGTGGTGCTAGCTTTCCTTTAACCTTGAATCGTTGCAGGCCCCTCATAGCAGATACTCGTAGATACACATATTCAACGGGTTCAAAGATGACTTCACGATGTTTTTGATCGTAATAACTCTTTTGTCGGCTCTGGGCTGTCTTAAGTCGATCCCTGATTATTCTAACTTTCTCCTAAGCTTCCTTGAGCATGTCTGGGCCGAAGATACGACTGTCTCCTGTTTCTGACCAATTTAATGGGGTACAGCATCTTCACCCGTACAATGCTTCAAAAGGTGCCATTTGTAGACTGGTTTGGTAACTATTGTTGTATGCGAACTCGGCATACGACAAGCTCTCTTCCCAACTGGTTCCATAGGTGAGAACACATGTTGTTAGCATGTCCTCTAGAATTTGGTTCACACGTTTAGTTTGCCCTCAAGTCTGGGGGTGGTATGCTGTACTGAATACTAGTTGAGTTCCCAGAGCTTGTTGTAAATGATCCCAAAATCTAGAGACGAATTGAGTGCCTCTGTCGGATATTATAGTCTTTGGAATTCCATGCAGACAAACTATACGGGAGAGATAAAGTTTGGCAAGCTTCTGAGTGGTGTGAGTTGTCTTTACTGGGATGAAATGTGCCACCTTGGTTAATCTATCTATGATGACCCATATGGCATCATTTCCGTGTCGTGACCGAGGTAGTCCGACAATAAAATCCATTCCAATCTCATCCCATTTCCACTCAGGTATCCTGTTTGGCTGTAATAGTCCTGCTGGTTTTTGGTGCTCGGCCTTAATGCGCTGACATGAATCACAACATGCAATGAATGTGGCTATATACCTCTTCATACCATGCTACCAAAAAATTTCCTGAATGTCCTTGTACATTTTGGTTCCTCCAGGGTGGATTGAATATGGAGCGGTGTGGCCTTCGGCTAGAATTTGCTGTTTGAGGTCCTCTTTATTTGGTACTCAAAGTCTGTCTCCGTACCATAATATTCCCTTATTGTCTATGACGAATTCTGAGGCCTTGCCCAGACTCACTTTTCTTTTTATGCCTTCGATGCTGGGATGTCCATGCTGAGCTTTCTTAATCTGTTCCATTAGGGTGGGCTGTATTTCCAAATTTGACACATTGCCTTTAGTGACCATCACCAAGTTGAGTTTAGCGAACTCCTGCTGAAATTCAGGTCTCAAGTTCTGTAGACTGTCGTTCCCTGAGCTGGGGTTTCGACTAAGAGCATCTGCCACTACATTCGCCTTTCCTGGATGGTAGTGAATGCCAACGTCATAATCTTTCACTAATTCTAACCAGCGCCGTTGTCGTAAATTGAGTTCTGGTTGTGTGAAAATATTTTTGAGGCTTTTATGGTCTGTATATATTTCACAGCGATTTCCAAGCAAAAAGTGCCTCCACTCCTTGAGTGCATGAATGACTGCTACTAATTCCAAGTCATGAGTAGGATAATTTTCTTCATGCTTTCGTAGTTGCCGGGAAGCGTATGCGACTACTTTGCCTTCTTGCATTAGTACGCATCCGAGGCCCTTCCGGGATGCATCACAATATACTTCAAAACTTCTGTGTATGTCTGGTACAACCAATACTGGTGCTGTTGTTAATTTCCTTTTGAGTTCTTGGAATCTTTTCTCGCAAGCTTCAGTCCATACAAATTTCTTATCCTTCTTGAGTAACTGCGTCATTGGTTTTGCTAGGGTGGAGAACCCCTCAATAAACCTTCGGTAATATCCAGCCATCCCCAGGAAACTTCATACATCTGTCATGTTGGCTGGTGGTTTCCAGCCAAGTACGGCCTTGACTTTTTCTGGGTCCATGGCAACACCTTCTTGGGTCAATACGTGGCCTAGAAAACCAACCTATCTTAACCAAAATTCGCATTTGCTGAATTTGGCGTATAATTGATGCTTCCTTAATTCTCCCAGTACAATTCTGAGATGTTCAGCATGTTCTTCAGGTGTCTTAGAGTATACCAGACTATCAGCAATGAACACCACCACAAATTTATCCATAAATTTCATAAACACTTTGTTCATGAGGTGGAAAAAATATGCGGGGGCATTTGTCAGTCCAAACGGCATTACTGTAAATTCATATAATCCGTATCTGGAGGTGAATGCTGTCTTAGGGATATCTTTTGTCTATACTTTTACTTGATGATACCCCAACCTTAAATCAATTTTTTAGAAAACCTTGGCTTGTGCGAGTTGGTCAAATAAATCATTTATCCGTAGCATCGGATATTTGTTCTTGATGGTGACCATGTTGAGTGCTCGATAGTCTATACATAATCTCAATGTCCCATCCTTTTTCTTGGCAAATAATACTGGTGAACCCCAAGGTGAGGAGTTGGCCCGTATAAATCCTTTGTCCAGTAATTCTTTTATTTGCTTCTTTAATTCTACCAACTCGGAGGGTGCCATTCTATAGGGTTTCTTGTAAATGGGGGTGGTTCCAGGTGCTAGTTCAATGATGAACTCTATTTCCCGGTCTGGTGGCATGCCTGGTAGTTTTTCGGGAAATACGCCAGGGAACTAACACACCACTGGAACTTTTCTTAACTCCGAAATGTCCACCTTGTTCAACCTTGGTTGCCGTGATATTGGTCTTTCTTGAGCTGCAACTTTTATCGTCTTCCCGTGATGATGAGTAAGAATTACAATCCGATTGAAGCAGTCGATAAATCCCTTGTTGGTGGTTAACTAGTCCATTCCTAGGATAACATCCAGTCCCTTATTTTCCAATACAATGAGGTTTGCCTGAAACATTAGTCCCTCAATCTCAATAACCACACCTTGGCAGTAACTCTGAGTGATTTGCTTAATCCCTGGGGACTTGATGGTCATGGATTTTTCCAAGGGAAGTATCTAAAAATCATGTTGCAAAGCAAATTTCTTTGAAATGAACGAGTGAGAAGCTCCAGAATCAAACAAAACCGTGGCAGCTATTGTGTTGATAGGGAACGTACCGAGTACGATATCCGGGGCATTCTGTGCTCCTCCTTGGTCACTTGGTTCAAGTGACCCTTCCTGTGATTGTTATTGGGGTTGAAGTTGTTACGCTTGGGTGTTGAATTATTTCCACTGTTGTTCGGCTTGGGGGCCGAGTTTCTTGGGTTTGGGCACTGTTTGGCATAGTGTCCTTCCTCTCCACAGGCGTAGCAAGTAACACCTGGGCGATATGTGAAGTCCTTGTCTCTTGCATGAAAATTTTTGTTCGGACGTGTAACAATGGTTGTGGATTTGTTCGCTCCAATTTTTTGAAAATCAGTCTTGTACCGATTGTTGCGAGCATGAGTAGTTTTGTCCCTTTTGCGATTGCGAAAATCGCCCAAGATGCGGCGCTCATTTTCCAATGTAATAGCTTTGTCCACAAGTGTTTTGAAATATGGAAAGGTGTGTATGACCAGCTGGCATTTAAGTGCTGGTGCCAGACCGTCCAGAAATTATTCCATCTTCTTATTTTCAGTCATATGCTCTTCGTTGGCATAACGAGATAATTGAGTAAACTGACTATTGTACTCAGTCAGTGTCATGCTTCTCGGCTTGAGGTCGTCAAACTCCCTTTTCTTGATCTTCATAATGCTTCTGGGAATGTGTGCCCCACGAAAACCTTCTTTAAATTCTTCGCAGGAGATGTTATTTTCATTGGGGTGCATTTGTAGGAAATTTTCCCACCATGATGCAGCTGCTCCAGTGAGGTAGTGAGGTGCATAAAGTACCTTGTCACGGTCCGAACATTGTGCAATAATTAACTTCCTTTCAATGTCTCGAAGCCAATCATCAGCCTCAAGGGGTCTATCAGTGTGAGAGAACGTTGGGGGATGTGTCTTTTATAGTTCCAACAATTTGGAATGCTGCTGATATGGTTCATGGTGATTTCCCATATTGATAACATGGTTCATCATTTCTTGATGCTGCTGCTGGCTTTGCTCATAAAAAGGCGGCATATTTGAGAAAATGCTGCTTCACTGCCTTGCTGACTTGACTGCCCCTGTGTGAAATTGTTACTGGTCTGGGTAACATAATTTTCCTCCGGCGGACTTGGCATGGAACGAGTCCAGGGACGAGGCATTTTCCACTCTGGGGTATTTTTTTGCAGAATTCATGAGAAAAACTGAGTGGCAAAAATAAATAATTTTACAAAGGCGGAAATTTTAAGAACTCCAATTTTTTTAAGAAAATACTTGATTGCGCATGGAGAAGGACCACTCAGTACATATCTTACACGCAAGCCGTAATTATACAATACATCACTCAGGATGTGCGTACACATTGATGACATGTTATTTAGGCTAGTGCACTTCTCCGAGTTCCTACATGATGCGCACACAAACTACTCCTCACCAAACCTATATACATATAAACATATCATACAAGCTTGTACATCACACGGCTGCTTTGCGCACTTAGTAGGAGATGGTAAAAACTTCCCTCGGCATGCCGAGGGTAAGACCCAGTGATGCTGGAGACTCAACCTCCTCCTCACTAGTAGGCTCCAAGGGCGAAGTACTGGGTTGAGGAGCTGGTGCGGGCGCGGCAGGTGGTGCAGCCCTGACTGGAGTAGGAGCAATGACTTGGTCAAACTCTTTAGTGGTAGGCAGGCGGCGAGTGGTGGCTAAGATGGCAGGTGTATAGGATGCTGAGGACGAGACGTAAGTCAGTGGTGGTGCTGTATGGAGGAGCTCCCTCCTGTTGGCAGAACAGCCCTGAACAAAGTCCATACGAGCAGCCACAAAGTCGTCCACGAGGTTATCAAAAGCTGCCTCAAGAGCCTTGAGATACTCAACCAACATTTCAATCGCCTCACCTCTCTCCCCCCTAGTGCAAGCGAATGCATAGTGACAAGTGTATGGCACGTGGCATGGGAGGTAGCGGTAGCGATGAGTCTTCATCGAAGGGAGGGCATCCTGGAGGTGTGCTATCGCCTCACGGGCAGCCATCTTCATGGCATGCCTCTCCGTAGGCATGGCCCTTCCCACAAATCGGAAGCGGCATGACTCAGAACGTCCACCCTTGAATTACACCGCGGCCTGGTGCATAGACACGCTGTCGCTGATCTTGTGCTGGTAGAGTGTGAACTTCGGAGGAGTCGATGGCCCGATCGTGGCCTTGGTGATGGAGACGAGAAGCTTGATAAACCCCTCAGGTACATTGGCGAACAGCTGTGACTCACAGTCGCTGCCAGGCATCTACAAAGGTAGACAAAAATTCCAGATAGTCAATTCATAAATTTATGATGACTAACAGAAAATTGCTACAATTGCAAAGTGTTAAAATAGCACTTATTATGATAATAACCAATTAGCGATCGCACCTAGTGGCTTCCTACAGTCAGCCTGGCTCTGATACCTAGGTTGTCAGGACCGGTTTTCCAATAAAACATTTATTGAAAAACCGACCATTATATCAGACCGATATAGAAGATCCAAAAGTACTAAATATTATACAAGGTTGAGCTGAGGCTGCTCAAAAATTTTATTACAAGCATGCCGATATTATACATAAAGGAGGATGTGACACAAAGGGGTATGGTGGCATAACTACTGACTCGTAATAAAAGTGGTGGTGGATATGTCACAGTGAAGTGGGTGACATGACTCCAAAATCTTACAGCTCATGAAGCGTCGGAGTGAGGCTTGATGATTTTATTAGGGTAGCGGAAGAATATATAATACAAGTGACCAACTCCAGGATCGCACGGGGCTGACTGGGACTCCTCTAGGCGTCGGACTCGCTATCGCACTCTTCATCCATAAGGTCGCCTTCATCAACATCTGGCCAAATCAACAAGCCAGGTGAGTACTTTGAATGTACTCGCAAGACAGTTTGGACATAAGATATAACAAATGCAAACATGATGCACATGAGCAGATTAGTAATGCACACTCGGGTAATACATTTCCACTGCACAATAATTGAGAGGAAGTCAGGCGGTAGTCCTCCCGAAATCACAATAAAATAGCGAAAGACCGATCGGGTGTCTGAAGTGACGCCTCGAAAGGAAAAATGAATTAACATGCCGCAATTGGGCGTCAGGGCGACACCACATAAAGGGCTTATATTGAAATGTAAATGACAGTGCGTGCCACAGTCAGACGTATAAGTGACATCTCGAAAAGGGCTTATAATGAAAGTAAATAACAAGGATGCCACAGTCGGACATCTGAGCGACATCACATAAAGGGCTTATATCAGAGGTAAATAACATGAATGCCACAGTCGGACGTCTGAGCGACCTCACATAAAGGGATTATATCGCAAGTAAATAACAAGAATGCCACAGTCGGACGTCTGAGCGACATCACATAAAGGGCTTATATCGAAACTAAATAACAAGAATGCCACAGTCGGACGTCTAAGTGACATCACATAAAGGGCTTATATCGAAAGTAAATAACAAGAATGCCACAGTCGGACGTCTCAGCGACATCACATAAAGGGCTTATATTTCGTCATTCGAATTCAAGTAGCTCATGAAAGTAACATTATCCCCAAGGAATACTCGGTACATAAAAAAAATAAACTGGTTAGTCCATCCATAGGAATAACATTCAGCCAGGTTTACCATCCATGCTTATTCTCCGGAGACTATCATTGAGACTGACACTGAGACTGATACTGAGATTGACGCTAATATGTTGATCAAAGTCCTTGACCATGGATATGGTTACTCGAATAGTTTTGACTCTGCAGAGTTTGCACTCTTTACCCACAGCCAACGGATTTCAGTAGTCACAAAGGACTAGTTCTGTTTATGGTATTTTAGAAGAAACACATCTAACCAGTACACACCCATTCCACATTCCGCTGCCAGGAATCACCCTAGGCAACGTTCAAGAAAAACTATGAGACGGGGAGGCTACAACCTCGAATAGCATGTGACCAAATTTATATTCGCGCGCTCTAAGGGGTGCCCCCCTCTCGGTCCCAACCGGAAACACCCATGCCCCCTGACGATGGGCTTCAATCCAGGGACATGGAACCCTCATCACGGCCCCTCTATTTGGTGTGTACAAGGAAGGAGGTTTGCAACTGACTAGACCGCACTCTTTGCAGAAGACATGTGGCAGCACGAAAAGGGGACGAACGGGACATGACTTGATCCACGTTAATACTAGAGTTACACAGTTGACATAAGACTGGCATGCTTTAACCATACCATCTTACAACCTATCATGCCACCACATGATCAGGTTATATCACCATCATATGAACACATCAAATTTCGAAGTTCACTTGTAGCTTGCCTTGCATGCAATATAACATTCACAATTGCTTATATAAACATGCCATGAGAAAACTACTCAAGCAAACATGCAAAACACTAACGATATGAAAGGTTCAAACATGCTTGCCTGGTTCGGAGTAGTCGGAGTCTAGCTCGGCGAAGTTGGCGGCTCCGTCACCTCGTTCGGTATCTACGGTATAAAAGAAATCGGGTACTAACGTAAATACCATGCATGCATAAAAATTGTTCCAAACATTTATCAAATAAATAATATAAAAAACTAGATAGAAAAATAAAGATGACAGAAAAAGAATCAACTCAAAATCATCTTTCATTTAAAAGTTATAAGGGTTTTAGTCCAGGGACTAATCTGTGATGAAACATAAACTATCCAAGGGCTAGTTTAGAAAAACAGAAAACGCTTCGGTTGGAAATATGCCAACCCAAAGGGAACATGTACTTTGACCGAAGGCTCTTTCAGAAAACGGTTCAAATAAGAGAGGAGAGGCTGACGAGGGGGTCCCACCCGTCAGGTTTAAAAGTTTAAAACAGAGCACACCGACGCCCGAGGATCGCGGTGGTCGCCGGCGTCGATCCACGGCGAGGTAGGGGGAATGGAAAGTACCTATGGACTCACGGAGCTCTCTTGTGTCTGTGGGTGGTGGAGTTGGTCGTCGGCGAGCACCACGTCGACGACGGCCTCCACTCCGGCGGATGGTGGTTCGGGCGGTGATGGATCCCACCGAGGAGGGCTGCAGACGCCAAATTGAGGCTCGGGTTAGAAGAGGTAGTGGACTAGGAGGTTGCTGACAAGGTTTAGGAGGCGGCGGTGCCCTCACCAGAGAGAATCTTGCCGGAGCCCGAAGCGGATCGGGGCAGCCGGAGTCGGGGAAGAAGGCTCTCCCGAGGCCCTCTGATGAGCGTGGTGAGGTTCTGAGGCGAGGAGGGGAGGTGCTGGGTCGAGAACGAGCTCGGGGCCTCTATTTATAGCCGGCCCGATGCGGTTGCCGAGATCAGGATTTCTCCGGCAAGCGATTACGGCAAGGTAGAGGTCGGGTTGTAGGTTTAGGTGATTGGGCAGCTTCGGATTGGTCCACTGGCCCTATTCAACAGCTAACCTGGTCGAATTTGGCCTGCTCCCATGGTTTCGACGGAACAAAGCTCACGGGCTCGTCGGCGGCAGAGAGCGTGCTCTGTGCCTCTCAGGCCACGGCGATGGTTCTGCAGCGCGTCCAGAGAAGAGGACGGCCATGCGGAGGTTCACAGTGGTGTGGGCGGTGCTGGACGGCGCCGTTCCACGCCAAGCCTCTCTGGCGGCCGCAGCGAACATTGTTGTCACCACTCACAGAGGCGATGTACCTCTGCTAGCTCACCGCCGATGCTCGCACCCGTCCAGACGACTGTGCGGCGCGATGGATAAGAAGGAGGAACAGGGAGCATGGCGCCATGGCAGTTACTACCAAGATCGACATGAGGCTCTGAAGAAAACGATACTGACGACTGAAACTGAAACACTGAACCCTGAAATTGAACAGCAACAGTGCACACCAGCTGTTCGTCGAAATGTTTTAGGCACATGGAAAAATTTTCTTGAGCTGAAACTTGGTGAGGTGATCTCTTGATGCACCTGGAGACTGCCTAAATTATCTCAGAATTTTAGGAAAAGAAAAAGAATGAATTTCACCAAAAATGGCAAATCTGGTCCAAACTTGCAGCAAGCAAATTTTGAAAAATTTGAACTATGGACTAGCAGATCTAGATGGATCTAGGTTGAGGGTACTAAGGACTAGCCAGAGGAGTTTATTTGGAATCAAAACTCAATGGCAATCTGGTAGTTCCTTTGTAAACCACCAAAGTCCAAATAAATGACAGAAAATGATTTTGAGGTTAAAACAAATAGAAATAAAAATCTAGGGGAAGTTGAAACTTGCTGGACTTGATGCTTGGCTAAACCCAAAGTAGGGAGGTGGGTTTTGGAAGAAAATTTTCCATATAGGCCATGGCAAGAGAGAAATTTTTGAATGGGGATGAATAAATCCATAAATTATAGGAATTCTTTTTAATAAAAAGGAGTTGGAAAAACCTTCCAAGATTATTTGTGTTGAGCCAACACAAGATGAAAAACCCTTAAGACCAAAGATCAAGATTGGGAAGAACCCACAAAAAAATACTTGTCACAAATGAGAATTTTGAGAAGGAGAGTCTCTTAAAAAAAATTAAATAACCTCCTTCCAACTAAATAAAGAATTTGATAAAACCAAATCAAAATTTTTTGGAGTGTTACACCCCCCCTTGACCCCACCTGCCAGCCACACATACATTCTGTTGGATACAATTCTGTGTACCCTTAGCAATTTAAGATTTGATTTTCGGATTAAAACAATTTAGAAAATGACTTAAAACTTTTAAAACTAATATTAAATAAATCGTAGCTCGGATGGAAAAAACTTTGTACATGAAAGTTGCTCAGAACGACGAGACGAATCCGGATACGCAGCCCATTCGTCCGCCACGCATCCCTGGCATAGCGAACACACAACTTTCCCCCTCCGGTTCATCTGTCCGAAAGTGCGAATCACCAGGGATATTTTCCCTGATGTTTCCCCCATCACCGGTACCACCTCATACCGCGTTAGGGCACACCTAGGTTCACGCTTTGTCATGTCATGCATCGTCATGCATTTTTTTGCTTAATATTTATTGTTTCTTCCCCCTCTTCTCTCGCTAGACACCGAGACCAACTCCGCTGCTACCCAGTACGACTACGCTGTTGAAGACCCCTCTCTCTTGCCAGAGCAACCAGGCAAGCCCCCCCCTTGATCACCAGATATCGCCTATTCTTCTCTCTACTTCTTGCATTAGAGTAGTGTAGCATGTTACTGCTTTCCGTTAATCCTATCCTGATGCATAGCCTATCCTTGCTACTACTGTTGTTAGTTTTACCTGCAATCCTAATGCTTAGTATAGGATGCTAGTTTATCATCAGTGACCCTACATTCTTTTCCGTCTGCCATGCTATACTATCGGGCCATAATCACTCGGGAGGTGATCACGGGTATATACTATATACTTTCTACATGATACATGTGATGACTAAAGTCAGGTTGGCTCGAGGAGTACCCGCGGTTGATTCATGAATTGGGGGCTGGTAGGACATACTTTCCCGACGGCCCTGTGTGTGGATCTTTGTGGCGAAGCGACAGGGCAGGTTGAGACCACCTAGGAGAGAGGTGAGCCTGGCCCTGGTCGGCATCCGCGGTTATTTCAAGATAACATGTTTAGCGAGATCGTCGTATTTGATCTAAGTCTGGCCACTGGCCTATACGCACTAACCAACTACGCGGGAACAATTATGGGCACTCGACGTCGTGGTATCAGCCGAATCCTTCGTGACGTCAGCGACTGAGCGGCGCACACCAGATTGGACTGGAACGCCTGCTCTTGTATTAGGGAGGCTAGGTCTACTTCCGGCTGCTCACGCAACGTGCAGGTGTGCAATGGGCGATGGGCCCAGACCCCTGCGCCATAGGATTTCGACCGCCGTGCTGACCTCTCTATTGTACCTAGGTAGGGCTGTGACATGTTGATCTTCCGAGGCCGGGCATGACCTAGAAAAGTGTGTCCGGACAAAGGGGATCGAGCGTGTTGGGAAATGTGGTGCACCCCTGCAGGGAAGTTAATCTATTCGAATAGCTGTGATCTTCGATAACAGGACGACTTGGAGTTGTACCTTGACCTTATGACAACTAGCACCGGATACTTAATAAAACACACCCTGCCAAGTGCCAGGTACAACCAGTGATCGCTCTCTCACAGGGCGACAAGGGGAGGTTCATCAGTTAGGATTATGCTACACGATGTTACTTGGTGAACCTACCATCTACTCTCTTCTTCTGCTGCAAGATGGAGGTTACCAGAAGCGTAGTCTTCGATAGGACAAGCTATCCCCCTCTTATTCCGGCATTCTGCAGTTCAGTCCACACATGATACCCTTATTCCATTTGATACCAATGCATACATATGTAGTGTAGCTCCTTGCTTGCGAGTACTATGGATGAGTACTCATGGTTGCTTTGCTCCCTCTTTTCCCCCTTTCTATACCCGATTGCAGCGACCAGACGTTGGAGCCCAGGAGCCAGACACCACCATCAACAATGACTACTACTACTCGGGAGGTGCCTACTACTACGTGCAGCCCGCTGACGAGGACCAGGAGTAGTTTAGGAGGATCCCAGGCAGGAGTTCTGCGCCTCTTTCGATCTGAATCCCAGTTTGTGCTAGCCTTCTTAAGGCAAACTTGTTGAACTTATGTCTGTACTCAGATATTGTTGCTTCCGCTGACTCATCTATGATTGAGCTCTTGTATTCGAGCCCTCGAGGCCCCTGGCTTGTAATATGATGCTTGTATGACTTATTTTATTTGTAGAGTTGTGTTGTGATATCTTCCCATGAGTCCCTGATCTTGATCGTACACGTTTGCATGTATGATTAGTGTACGATTGAATCGGGGTTATCACAAGTTGGTATCAGTGACGACTGCCTATAGGAATCCCCCTTCCACACTCCTGGGCCAAAGTTGAGTCTAGACATTACAAAAACTTTTACTAACATGGCTGTGTTCCGGGCCCACGTCGCCATGTGGGTGGTATTAGGATCTTTTACTCCTCGATCCTTACTATGAGACTCTAGACTATCTTCTATTCGGGTTCAATGATTTTACTAACTCTAACATTAGGATCCCGTGACCACGTTAACCCCAAAGTTGGATAAGCCCTAGTTATTCTTTAGAGTAGTATTTGAACATTATCCACATTGTCATTTGACTCTTGTGAAAACATCTTTGTTTTCAGATGGAACCCACGAGACAGGTCGTGTGCCACACGA
This sequence comes from Triticum urartu, assembly GCF_003073215.2. NCBI lineage: Eukaryota > Viridiplantae > Streptophyta > Magnoliopsida > Poales > Poaceae > Triticum > Triticum urartu. Next base: position 344,772,680 of record NC_053027.1, on the reverse strand, counting down.
CGGCCATTGGTGCCTCAGGATCACCTGCTGTGTTGGTTGAGATGATGACCTATCTGGGTTATTGCTGGCATCCTGAGTACACTGTCTACGAGGAGTACCAGGAATTTAACCATGAGCAGTACCGTGCCATCGTCCACCTCTACTCTCGGGAGTATGACTCCACTATCGTGCTGCACACTGCTCATGGTGTTGGAGTGACTATCGACACGGCGCTCCACGATGCTGCTTATGCTGCTCTGACACGTCTTCGTGGAGAGTACCGGGAGTTGGACACCTCCCCCTTCAGGCTCATTGCTATCGCACCCGATGTTGGTGCGGAGGGATACTACACTGCTGCCTACTCCACTGTCACCCGAGAGCCCTTCTACCATCAGAACCTGGTTCTGCATGCCGATGGGCTGGATAGAGCTAACCGAGCTCTTCGCCACGAGTTGTACACCACCCGTCAGCACCTGTACCGTGCTCTGATGCTGTTGCACCCCTCTGTCCAATCTGGTGATCTGTCGCGTTCTGTGATCTACCCTGCCAGGACCGTGATGCCCCATGGTGTCGGCTGGCCAGATGTGGGAGGCTATTCTCCCGCACTTGGTCCTCTCCTGCCACCTACGCATCAGGTTCCGCACCAGAGTATCCGCGGACCCTAGGCTACTCGCGTGGAGGTCTTCCCTTCGCGTCACTGCCAGTTGTCAGACTACACCTACCTCCATAGTTCCTCCTAGGACTGATGTAGGCTTGCTTGTTAGTGTTAGATGCATTCGCCGCGAGCCAGCGTGCCGCCTATGATGTTCTTAGTCTGTGTACTGAACTCTGTGTACCGAACTCTATGCATGATCTCTTTTGTAAGCTATGCCAACTGCTAAGTAGTATCTATCGTGTTCCTTTCATTATGCATGTTTTATCATGAATGATTCTTGTCCTTGCAATTTGTGAATGCTGAACTACTCCTGTTATATATTAGCAGGATGGTTAGACCAGGTGGTCGTGGTCGTGGTGACCCTCCCCCACCCCTGCCCGGGTACATGGCTGGGATGATGCAGCAGTTTGAGCTGAATCGCCAGTTCATGGAGAATATTATGGCTCAGTTTCCTCGCCCCAATATGAACCAGCAGCCAACCCAAGTGACTCAGCAGGATAGTATGCGCCTCAACCCAACCGTGTACGGCAGCTCAACTCAGCCTCTGGATGCTGATGACTGGCTCCGTGACATCACCTATGAGATGGGGTCGGATGATGTAGCCCCTGCCAGCTATGTCACCTTTGCCTCCTTCTTCCTGAAAGGACCCGCTGCTCAATGGTGGGACAGCCACAGGCGTACTTTGCCAGTTGGAACAGTCATCACCTGGCCAGACTTCCAAGCTGCTTTCCATGCTCGCTTCAATCCTCAGGGAGTCATGGACCGTAAGAAGCGCGAGTTCTGCAGCCTCACCCAAGGCAACAAAACTGTGGAAGCTTATAAACAGGATTTTCTGGACTTGTCCCGCTATGCTGAAGAAGACATTGCAACTGATGCACGCAGACAGGAGAAGTTCTGTGATGGCCTTCAAGCTGATATCAAGCTCTCACTTCTAGTGCATGACTTTGCCGATTTCGCCACCTTGGTGAACAAGGCCATCAATGTCGAAACTGGTCTGCAGGAACACCAGAGCTCTCACAGGCGCAACCGTGACACGGGCTCATCTTTGGGCCCGTCTTCTCAGAAGCGTAGGATATGGATTCCCAACAGCATGTATCAGCCAACTGCACCTGCTCCAAGGCAGTCCTATGCTACACCGCGTTTGCCTCCCCCACCAACTAGGCAGGCAAGACTTCCAGCTCCACCACCCCAAGCTCCTGTTCCCACTCCCAATAATGGTCTCTGCTACAAGTGTGGTCAGCCAGGTCACCGTGCCAGAGACTGCAATCAGAATCAGAATCAGAATCAACTAGCCCTTCCCGCAGCTGGCCGTGGAAACAACCAGCCTCGCAACAACAATGCCACGTCTTATGGTCATGTTCATGCCAACCACGTTGATATTAATGAAGCCCAAGACCAACCTGCTACTGTGATGGGTACACTCCTCGTAAATTCAGTACCTGCATCTGTTTTATTCGATTCAGGAGCATCACATTCATTCATGTCAGAAGATTTTGCATACAAGCACGGCGTTAAATGTGAGGAGATGAACACTTCGGTAGTGGTAAAAACCCCCGTGGGACAATGTCAAACCTCACTGGTTGGCACCGATGTCCCCGTGGAAATCGAAGGGTTGGAATTCTATGCCTCTCCCATTATCCTGAAGTCGTCTAACATCGACCTCATTCTGGGGATGGATTGGTTGAAAGCGCATACTGCTTCCATAGTTTGGGCCACTAAGATCGTCCATCTGCTACATCCTTCTGACAAAATAGTTACTTACCAGGCTCATCTAGTTCAGAACACCGAGGCACGGCTTTATGCCTTGAATGCGTTGAACGCTGCACCACTCGAGGGCATTGAAAACATTCCCTTCGTTCGTGAATTCCAAGACGTCTTTCCGGAAGAACTTCTAGGGATTCCCCCTGCTAGAGCTATCGAATTCATCATCGACTTGAAACCAGGCACCACCCCTATAGCCAAACGACCCTACAAGATGTCGCCGCATGAACTCATTGAGCTTAAGGAGGAAATCGACAAATCTCTTGTCAAAGGTTTCATTCTCCCTAGTTGCTCTCCTTGGGGAGCACCTTCTCTCTTTGTTAAGAAGAAGGATGAGACGAACCGATTAGTCCAAGACTACCGTCCTATAAACCAAGCTACCATTCAGAATAAATATCCTCTTCCTCGGATCAATGATCTTTATGATCAACTGGCTGGCTCATCAGTGTTCTCCAAACTCGACTTGAGGTTGGGTTACCACCAGATTCGTGTTCGTGAAGAGGATGTCCCAAAAACCGCCTTCGTAACTCGGTATGGGTCATACAAGTACACTGTCATGTCATTCAGCTTAACGAATGCTCCAGCCACTTTCTCTCGTCTAATGAACTACATATTCATGGATTACCTCGACAAGTTCGTCGTGGTTTATCTGGATGATATCCTAGTATTTTCCAAGAACAAAGAAGAACATGCTAAACATCTTCGTCTTGTGCTGGAAAAGCTTCGAGAGCATCAACTGTATGCTAAGTATTCCAAGTGTGAATTCTGGCTCCCAAAGTAACCTATCTTGGGCATTTCATCTCCAAGGATAGTATTGCCGTCAACCCTGAACGAGTTCAGGCTATTCTTGATTGGACTCCTCCGAAGAATGTCAGGCAAGTCCGAAGTTTTCGCGGTCTCGCCAGCTATTGTCGTCGATTCATCGAGAACTTCTCCAAAATTGCCAGGCCTCTGACTGATCTGTTGCATAAGGGTGTCAAGTTTGAATGGACAGACAAGTGTCAGGAAAGTTTCTAGGTGCTCAAAGACAAGTTGACTTCTGCCCCAGTGCTTGCTCCACCTGATACTAAGGACTTCGTCATTTACTGCGACGCTTCCCGTCAAGGATTAGGCTATGTCCTAATGCAAGAGCGTAGAGTGATTGCTTATGCCTCATGTCAATTGCGCCCTCATGAAGAAAACTACCCAGTTCACGACCTCGAGCTTGCTACTGTCATTCATGCACTGAAGCAGTGGCGACATTACCTTCTCGGTAATCGTTGCGAGATCTTCGCCGACCACCAAAGTTTAAAGTATCTGTTTACTCAGCCAGATCTGAACCTCCGTCAGCAAAGATGGATGGAGACTGTTGCAGACTTTGACGTGGGTATATCCTATACCCCCGGCAATGCTAATGTAATGGCTGATGCCTTGAGCTGCAAGTCTTACTGCAACCACCTCCAAGTTCACAAAGTTCAGCCCTCGCTTGTCGAAGAATTTAGAAAGATGAACCTTCATATTGTTCCTCCTGGAGCACATGCCCCCTCCCCCAGAGGTTCAGAATATGAATCTTCATGTTGTTACTAAGGGTTCTCTAAATACCCTGGCTGTCGTACCAGATCTCGTAGATGGTATAAAGACTATTCAAGGTTATGACTCTGAAGTCCATAAGATTAAACGCCATCTAGCAGAAGGAAAGCCCTCATTCTTCACTATCGCCGATGATGGCGCCTTGTACTTCAAAGGCCGCCTAGTGGTACCACATTCGAGGAAAAACCTGGATCAGACTAAAAAGGTTATGAAAGAATCTTATGATACGCCTTTGTCTATTCATCCCGGTAGTACAAAGATGTACCAGGACATCCGATAGAGATTCTGGTGGTCTAATATGAAGCAGGACATTGCTCGTTATGTTGTTGAGTGTGACGTTTGCCATCGTATCAAAGCTGAACATCAAAGGCCTGCTGGAACTCTGCAACCTATCTCTATTCCTGAATGGAAATGGGACCATGTTGAAATGGATTTCGTCACTGGATTTCCCAAATCGTAGAAAGGTAATGATGCTATTCTTGTTGTCATTGACCGGCTTTCTAAAGTTGCACATTTTTTGGCGGTCAAAGAAACAATCACTGCTAGTCAGCTTGCAACTCTCTACATGTCCAGAATTGTTTCACTTCACGGTATTCCACTGGTTATCAGTTCAGACCGTGGTAGCTTATTCACTTCAAGATTATGGGCAAGTTTCCAAGAAGCTATGGGAACTCATCTGTCGTTCAGTACCGCGTTTCATCCTTAGTCGCGAGGTCAAGTTGAACATGTCAATCAAGTTCTCGAAGACATGCTTCGAGCTTGTGTAATTTCCTTCGGCAAGAAATGGGAGGAATCTCTTCCATATGCAGAGTTCTCTTATAATAATAGCTATCAAGCTAGTCTGAAGATGTCCCCCTTCGAAGTGTTATATGGACGAAAGTGTCGGACCCCGTTGAACTGGTCAGAAACTGGTGAACGTCCATTCTTCGATCCGGATATTATCCAACAAGCCCAGGAACAAGTCCGCATTATTCACGAGAATCTCAAGACTGCATAGTCACGTCAGAAAAGTCAGTATGACCGTCATCACCAAGACATGGTCTATCAACCTGGCGAAAAGGCTTATCTTCGAGTTACACCAATGAAGGGTTCTCACCGCTTCGGGGTCAAGGGCAAGCTAGCCCCTCTCTATATCGGTCCCTTCACTATTCTCGAAAGTCGTGGAAAAGTAGCATATCAACTGGAGCTTCCACCGAACCTTTCTCAGGTTCACGATGTGTTCCATGTGTCACAACTCCGCCGTTGCTTCAAGGACCCAATCCGAGCAGTGGATCATGAAGTGCTCGAATTGCAACAGGACCTCTCCTATAAAGAGCATCCGGTCCGCATTCTGGACCAAGCTGAACGCCGCACACGTCAGAAGGCGATCAAGTTCCTCAAAGTCCAGTGGTTGCATCACTCTGAAGATGAAGCCACTTGGGAACGCGAGGACCGCCTGCGTGATGAATACCCCGCACTGTTTCCTTCTACCTCCTAAATCTCGAGATGAGATTTCTTGTAGTGGAGGAGTTTTGTAACGCCCGGGTAATCAAGCTACAATAATTCCACGCAAATGGTGCCACGTCACCACGGTTACTATTGCTAAACTACCGTTAGCTCAAAACCAATTCAAATTCAAATTTAAAATAAAGTTAAATAATGAAAGTTTTAATAAAATTAAAACAAAAATATTCGGGCAATGCCAAAATTGGCATAAGTAATTATAGTAAAGAAAACACAAATTTATAAAATGCTTAAATGCCCTAAGTTGAATTAAATCAGTAAAAGAAAATAAATAAAAGAAAAGGAATAAAATAGAAAAACAAAAGATTAAAAAAAAAGAGGAGAAACCCCCCTGGGCTTCGGCCCAGCTGGCCACAGGCCCAACCGGGCCACCAGGCCCAGCCCGCCCCCACCCTCACCCCTTATCCACTCACCACCCCACCCACTCCACCGACACACCCCACTTCCCCCCTCTCCCTGAAATATCTCCCCCCTACCCAATTGGATCGGGATCGAGGAGGGAGATCGCCGCGACGCCTGACCCCGCCGCCCGACGCCGCCTCACCGGAGCTCGACGCGCTCCCCCGCCAGCCTGCTTCTCCTCCCCACCGTTTCTCGTCTCCATCCTCCTCCTCGCCCCCTGTTGCCCCGATCCCTACAAGCCTCCCCGTGAGCTTCCCCCTCCTCCTCTCTTCCTCGCGCGCACGCGCTCATGCCATGGTTCCTCCCCGCGGCTCTGCTATTGCCGCCATGGCCTCGCCACGCCCGGCGTGCCCTCGCGCGCGTGCCCGCGCGCCCGCACTACCTGACCTCAGGCTTCTCACGCCCGCGTCGACCAACCGCTGCCGCCGCTGGCTTGTGTCGCAGCCGCTATGCCCGCCCCGTGCCCTGTGTGCTCCAGGTCCGCCCGAGACCGCGCCGCCCTCCCCTCCTGCTCGCCGCTGCCCATTTCGCCGCACCGGCGCCGCTCGCTCCCGCCTTTCCTCGTCGCGCCGCACCGCCCGACCGCATCGCCCTGCTCGGCCCGCTGCCGGCTGGCCCCCCGCGCGTGCTTCTCCTCCCCCCCACAAACCACGCCCCGTTCCACTCACCGCCCCACGCCGGCGCTGTCGCGCCGCGGCCACCCAGCCGGTGGCCTTGCCCCAATTCACACCCCAGCGTGCGACCCGGCCACCACTCGCCCCGGCCTCCCCCGACGCGTCGCAGACAACGCGCCCGACGCCGACACCCCAGAGCACACGTGCCCGTGCGTGTTCGGGCGGGCACCCACGCCCGAACCCGCTAGGCCTCCTCTGGGCCTATAGCAGTGGGGCCCCACCCCCAGAACGAAAATGATAAAAAAGGAGTTTAAAAATAATAATAAATAAATCAATCAATAAAATAATTAATTACTTAATTAAACAATTAATTAACTTAATTAATCTTGATTATATTAACCTAATTAACTTAACCTATTTAATCTGTTAATTAGACCAATTAATTAGGTTAGTTAGTTGCCAATCAATGACATGTGCCCCCCCTGTCCAATTTGACCAGTCAAACTGTTGATTGGGTTGACCCAGTCCATGACAGGTGGGCCCTGTTTGACCCTGTTGACCAGTCAACAGTTGACTGGTCAAATGCTGACTGGACCCCCCCCCCCCTTGACCCCACCTACCAGCCACACATACATTCTGTTGGGTACAATTCTGTGTACCCATAGCAATTTAAGATTTAATTTTCGGATTAAAACAATTTAGAAAATGATTTAAAACTTTTAAAATTAATATAAAATAAACTGTAGCTCGGATGGAAAAACTTTGTACATGAAAGTTGCTCAGAACAACGAGACGAATCCGAATACGCAGCCCGTTCATCCGCTACGCATCCCTTGCATAGCGAACACGCAACTTCCCCCCTTCGGTTCATCTGTCCGAACGTGCGAAACACCGGGGATATTTTCCCGGACGTTTCCCCCCTTCACCGGTACCACCTCATACCGCATTAGGGCACACCTAGCTTCACACTTTGTCATGTCATGCATGGTCATGCATCTGTTTGCTTAATATTTATTGTTTCTTCCCCCTCTTCTCTCGCTAGACACCGAGACCGACGCCGCTGCTACCCAGTACGACTACGGTGTTGACGACCCCTCTCTCTTGCCAGAGCAACTAGGCAAGCCCACCTTTGATCACCAGATATCACCTATTCTTCTCTCTACTTCTTGCATTACAGTAGTGTAGCATGTTTCTGCTTTTCGTTAATCCTATCCTGATGCATAGCCTGTCCTTGCTACTACTGTTGTTACCTTTACCTGCAATCCTAATGCTTAGTATAGGATGCTAGTTTATCATCAGTGGCCCTACATTCTTGTCCATCTGGCATGCTATACTATCGGGCCGTAATCACTCGGGAGGTGATCACGGGTATATACTATATACTTTATACATGATACATGTGATGAATAAAGTCGGATTGTCTCGAGGAGTACCCGCGGTTGATTCATGAATTGGGGGCTGGAAGGACATACTTTCCCGACGGCCCTCTGTGTGGATCTTTGTGGCGAAGAGACAGGGCAGGTTGAGACCACCTAGGAGAGAGGTGGGCCTGGCCCTGGTCGGCGTTCGCGGTTATATCAAGATAACATGTTTAACGAGATATTGGTATTTGATCTGAGTCTGGCCACTGGCCTATACGCACTAACCAACTACGCGGGAACAGTTATGGGCACTCGACATCATGGTATCAGCCGAAGGCTTTGTGACATCAGCGACTGAGCGGCGTGCGCCGGATTGGACTGGAACACCTGATCTTGTATTAGGGAGGCTAGGTCTGCTTCCGCCCGCTCACCCAACGTGCAGGTGTGCAATGGGCGATGGGCCCAAACCCCTGCGCCATAGGATTTAGACCAGCGTGCTGACCTCTCTGTTGTGCCTAGGTAGGGCTGCGACGTGTTGATCTTCCGAGGCCGGGCATGACCCAGAAAAGTGTGTCCGGACAAAGGGGATCGAGCGTGTTGGGAAATGTGGTGCACCCCTGCAGGGAAGTTAATCTATTCGAATAGCCGTGATCTTCGGTAATAGGATGACTTGGAGTTGTACCTTGACCTTATGACAACTAGGACTGGATACTTAATAAAACACACCCTTCCAAGTGCCAGATACAACCGGTGATCGCTCTCTCATAGGGCGACGAGGGGAGGATGATTGGTTAGGATTATGCTACACGATGTTACTTGGTGAACCTACCATCTACTCTCTTATTCTGCTGTAAGATGGAGGTTACCAGAAGCGTAGTCTTTGATAGGACTAGCTATCCCCCTCTTATTCCGGCATTCTGCAGTTCAGTCCACATATGATACCCTTATTCCATTTGATACCAATGCATACATATGTAGTGTAGCTCCTTGCTTGCGAGTACTATGGATGAGTACTCACGGTTGCTTTGCTCCCTCTTTCCCCCCTTTCTATACCCGATTGCTGCGACCAGACGTTGGAGCCCAGGAGCCAGACGCCACCGTCAATGATGACTACTACTACTCGGGAGGTGCCTACTACTACGTGCAGCCCGCTGACGACGACCAAGAGTAGTTTAGGAGGAACCCAGGCAGGAGGCCTGCGCCTCTTTCGATCTGTATCCCAGTTTGTGATAGCCTTCTTAAGGCAAACTTGTGGAACTTATGTCTGTACTCAGATATTGTTGCTTCCACTCACTCATCTACGATCGAGCTCTTGCATTCGAGCCCTCGAGGCCCCTGGCTTGTAATATGATGCTTGTATGACTTATTTTTTTGGTAGAGTTGTGTTGTGATATCTTCCCATGAGTCCTTGATCTTGATCGTACACGTTTTTGTGTATGATTAGTGTATGATTGAATCGGGGGCGTCACACCTGACGTCCTGGAGCGGGCCTTTTTTGAGATGGCCCGGCTGCGGGAAGATCTTCAGGGCGCCGAACCCCTCCTGGCGGCTGGGCGCCTGGAGCCGGTCTCTAGCTGGCTTCATACCTACGTGTCTGTTCGAGCGGTGCTGAGCCAGGTCGCAGCGACCTTCGAGGGGGAGAATCGAACTGCCGCTCAGGCTACAACTGGTCGTGAGGTGGCGCTGAAGGACGTCGAGGCCACCCAAGGATGTTGCCAGGTGCTGGAGGCCGAGTTGAAGGCCCTGCGTGAAGAGCATGCTGAAGATGCTCGTGGCCGTCAGGCAGAGGAAGAGAGGATGAAGGCCCAGGAGGACGCCATCAAGGGTCGCGACGCCGAGCTGGAGCAGTTGGCGCAGGAACAGGCCCCTAAGCACGGCCGGCTGGAGGAGTTGGAGCAAATGGTGCAGGCGGAGAAAGCCAAACTTGACACCAAGGCGAAGGTTCTGGCTGAGGACCGCGTGGCCTTCGCGCTCCTCGAGAAGAGGTCTCTCAAGTCTCTAAAGACACTTTATGAGAAGGGTTTGGAGAAGCTGTTGGCCACCGATGAGGACAGCCCCGCCCAGTTGCTTCCCTATTTGGTTGAGGCACTTGAGGAAGCCGTGAGCGGCATTGGCCCCATGGCGGAGGAAGAGGCTCGCGCCCTTTCTTCAGCCGCGCTGACGCGCGTCTTCAGCCACCTCCATCTTCGCGATCCTGTCGCCCGCCTTGACAAGTTGCTGGAGCCTATGGACGACGAGCGCTACGCGGCCGCCGCCGCAGCCGTGAAGGGTCACGTGGAGGCCCTGATGCAGAAGTTCTGCGCCTTCGCCCCCGCGCCTTCGACCGGTGGTACAGGTGAAGGCGACGCCAACCAGGAGGGGGCGCCTCTTGTGCGCGCCGGCGGTGTCCAAGGATGACTGGCTTGTGGCTCCTTTCCTGTTGAAACTCCTGCAGCATGTAGCGTGCCTCGTGGAGCGTTTAAACTTGTGTTTGATATTCGGAGAACAATATATCTTGTAATATTTGCTTTGAGATTTTGCGTTTTCCTTCCCATTTGCTTTACGTTCTACGTCGGCAGAGCCTGACCCCGTGCATACCTCAGGCGCCATTGGGCTGACCGGATCACCAGGATGGACCAAGGAGTGAGGGGCTACGTGGTCAGTTAGGCTCCTAAGTCGCGATGCTCAGGAGTCCCCCTTGACGCACAAACAGCTTATGGAAAGGAGATGCAAGGGTAGGTCTAGTGTTCTACATCAGCAAGGCCCGACCCCACGCATACCTCAACCGCCATTGGGCCGATCAGATCACCAGGACGGACCAAGGAGTGAGGGGCTACGTGGTCAGTTAGGCTCCTGAGTCGTGATGCTCAGGAGTCCTCCTTGACGTTCAAACGACCTTCGTACCTTAGCTCCGCTTGGGAGGGCGCGCGACGACCAGGTCTGAGGGACCTAGTAGGGTGGCGTACGCTTAGGTGTGACCCGAGCGCAGCCCCCGTGCCCAGCCCCCTCACGGGACTCTCCCGAGGGGAGGTGTTGCGATGAGGCCGGACACCGAGCCCGGAGGCTCCCTGAGGTTTGTGCGGCCATGAGGCCGCCCTTAGTTGTTTATCACCAGGACGGACCATGGCGCTTCCGCACTTGCACGGGCATAGCCTCTCCTCGGCAGTGTCGACTGCCAGCGCAGAGCATGGTGCTTCCACTGGTACGTGGGAGGGGGCTCCCTCTGAGTGGAGCTCCCGGGGTGTGTACAGCCCCGCCCCGCCCTGACACGTGGCTTGCACGGTAGGGCTGGAGGAGGTGTATCTTCGCACTCGTGAGCCAGCGCGGGACTCACGAGGCCCTACCTCAAGGAGGGTTGCGCCTGGTCTTGATTCTTGATGGCTATGGCGTTCCTGCGAGATGGTTAGACAACATGCGTCAAAAGGATTTCCTAAGGCTATCGCACGAGAAGGCCAAGCACCAACGACCCCAGGAGGTGACGTGAACGGGGTCGGCCCGCCAAATAGAGCTCAACCATTGGATTTATCGATGCTGCAGGGACGGGCCCGAGCACAGACGCCGTGCCTAGCCTTCTTATGCGAAGGATCCTGACGAAAGACAATCGACGCGCGGCTCCCTTGGTGGGTCACAATCAAGCATGTGATAACCATAGATAGATTATGCACGAGAAGCAAACTGGCTCAGGTAAACGCAGGAACAATACATGCCACTGGGTTGGACCCGAGCGGCCTGGGGTTAATGCTGCCCGTGGGGCGCTCCCAGCAGAGTGAACTGAAGATGCAAGCAGATACATGCCGCAGGGACGGACCCATGTGTCCTGGGAATGATGCAGCCCAAGGGGCACTCCTAGCTAAATGGACTTGGAGAGATGTCACCTAGTTGGCTGCTGAAGGGGTGTTGGGGTAGCTGAAGACACATAGCGAAGAACTCGCCCCTCATGAGCCGTCGAGGCCCTGAGCGTCGGGAGGCTCTGGAGGCTCGGGCCCCCCTGAGGTCCGCCTCCATCTCCGCCAGGACTGCGTGATGCCTGTCCTCCTGACCCGCCATGATGCTCTGCGGGTTGCGCTGGAAGGCAGTAGCCACGCTCGACAAGCCGAACGACATGCGAACGTAGTTGTGATGTGGACCCTCGGAGCGTCCAACACGTGAAGGCCAAAGGCGCTCCTGAGATGCGGCCCAGTTGAGCCCTGGGATGTCGATGCAGACACGCAGCTCACCAACCTCGCCTAGGTGGGGAGCAACGCCAGGTGGGCGGTGGTCGCCGTGTATTGCTCTTGCTTCCTGAAGCTCCTGAGATGCCTTGTCAATGAACTCTTGACCGCCAGGCACTCTTCGCCTGGCACCCTCCTGGGGGAAATGTGTCGCGAAGCACGCCTCCATGTGGTGCCCGAGCGCCTCCCTCATGATGCTGGCCAGGTCTGAGGACCTCCAGAAGAGAGCTCCCGAGCCCTGCCCGAGGACGGCGCCGGGCGCGCCTCCCTATGCGAGGGAGAGAGGTGCCCCAGGCGCGGTCGTAGATCCTGAAGTGGTGCCGCCGGAGGTGCCGCTCCCTTGAGGCCCGGTGTGGAGCAGCTACTTCTTCTTCTTGGGGTTGGCCTCAGGAGGGTACTACACTGCATTGCTGTCGGGGTCTTCGAGTGATGCATCTTGGAAGGTGTGCTTGAGGGAGCACACCGCGTCTCTTTCTTCGCAGGGGATGATGATGATTCCGCCACTTCCGGGCATCTTGAGGATGTTGTAGCCATGGTGGGCGACTGCCATGAATTTGGCCAGCGCTGGGTACCCGAGGATGGCATTGTACGGCAGACATATGTGGTAGTTGTCGTGCTGACCGAAGGTGACAGGGAGGCGAACGTGCCATATCGGGGTGGTAGAGCCATCGGTCACTCCTGAGAAAGGCTTGGTAGGCTCGAGCTGATCGTATGGCACTTGAAGGCTGTCGAAGGTCTCGATGGACAGGACATTGAGCCCTGCACCGCTGTCGATGAGGGTCTTGGTGACTTGGACATTGCTGATGACGAGTGAACAGAGCATCGGGAGAACGCCAGCCATTGCCACGCACTTGAGCTGGTCTGCCGAGCTAAAGATGATGGCGTACTTGGACCATCTGAGCGGGCGTGTGGCATAAATCCTGGGGAGGACTGCGTTCACCTCATGACTAAACGGCTTGAAGACTCGTTGAGAGGCTGGGGCTTGAGCTCCGCCCAAGATGCAGGCGATAGCTCGCGGCTCTTGGAAGCCCCCAGCCCCCTCGTCCTGTTAATGGTCGTCGTTCCTTCTTGGCAGCGGCAGCGGAGGGAGACCAGGGTTGCCCTGAGGACGGTCCTCACGAGGTTGGTCCCTCCAGGCACCCTCACGAGGCTGGTCCTACCAACGATCCTCACGAGGCTGGTCGTGCCACTCTTGGCGGGGCCCATGGTCGTCCCAACGTCCTCCACCATGTCCACCACCTTGAACATAGCCCCGGTTGCTGCGCTCGGGGCATCAACCGAAGCGTCCATCTCGATTGGCCCTAGGCTCTTGACTGTCATTAGTGTTGTGCGTGCGCACGTTGTGGAAGGCGCAGAACATGCGGCTGCCTTTGGACGACTTGGGAAGTTCTCGGCCGCGCTTGGTGTCTGGTTCCGCCGCGAGCACGACCACTCCTTTGCGCTTCATGTCTTTGGCCTTGGCCTTCTTCTCCTCTGGATCCGCAATAGGGAGCTCGAGGAGGGAGAGACGCCCCTCCTTAGCTCTTGCACACTCGGTCGTGATGTTGAATAGCTCCAAGGTCGTGCACAACTCTTCATGGATGGCGAGCTCCTCCTTCATCTTGACATCGCTGACGCCGTTGGAGAACGCTGAGATGATGGCCTCGCCCGTTACCTTGGGGATCTTGATTCACGCGTTGTTGAAGCGTTGGATGTATTTCTGCAGGATTTCTCCTGGTTGTTGCTTGATGCGGCCTAGGTCACCCGCGACCGGGGGGCGGTCGCGAGTGCCCTGGAAGTTGGCGCTGAAGCGGTCGCACATCTCGTCCTAGGAGGAGATCGAGCCTGGGGGCAGGTTCAGGAGCCATGAGCGGGCGCCGTCCTTGAGAGCCTTGGGAAACTACTTCTCCATGACCTTTTTGTAGATGTTGGCCGCTTCGATGCTTAGCTCGTAGAGCTACAGAAACTCCGCAGGGTCGGGGGTACCGTCATAGCGAGGAGGCAGATCCGGCTTGAACTTGTCCGGCCAGACAACGCTACGCAACTCAGGAGTGAAGGCACAGCAGCCCGCCGTGGCCACTGTGGCCCGTCATGGAGGCAGATCTTGGTCGTGGTGCCCCTGCGCCGCCACGGCACGCGGCGCATGGCCCTGTTGCAACAAACAATCCTGGCGCAGCAGAGCTGGGAGTGGTGGAGCGTTTCCTTGTGGATGGGGAATCTCTTGGCAGCTTCTTTCTTCGTGCCCGGGCACGTGGTGCGGTGGGTCGCGCTGCCAGGCTGCGCACCTTGGAGCGAGGTCACCGTCTTGACACGGGGGAGGCTGACGTGCTCCCTGAGCCGCACGCCTCGGCACAAGGGTGCCATCTTGTTGCGAAGGAGGCGGGGGCGCTCCGTGAGCCACATCGCCCGCAGCTGGGGGCGGGTGAGGCAGCGAGATGGACGGTGCAGGAGATCCTCCCGCGGCGCTGACGAGCTCGGCGATGCGGTCCAGCCAGTCCTCATAGAGGTCATCAACTGGACGGTAGCGCAGGAGCTCACGCGCCATGAGTAGCGCGGCCTGCGCATCCGTGGGTGCACGGTGAGTGTGAGACGACGAGCCGGCCGGAGTCAGCGATGGGGTGGCGGTGTTGCCGTCATGGCGCACAAAGGGATGCAACGAAGAGGCTTGCTGCTCGTTTGCCGCCGGACCGGTGACGGGGTTAGCGGCGGGTGACGGAGAACAATGGGGAGTCCCGCCTAATGGGGCCATCTGAGCGACACGGGCGGCGAGAGCGGCCCGGCGCTCCGCGCGAGCCCGGCGAGCGTCGGCCATGAGCTTGGTGGAGTGACGAAGTGTGGATCGACAAAGAACAAGGCTTCGGCGCACCCCTACCTGGCACGCCAAATGTCGGATTTCGGGTTCCGGCAAAACCCTTGAGGTTGGGACACTAAGGTGCGCATGAAGATCTCCCCCTCTCTATCTCGCACACTCAATGATCTCACAGCCTAGCTTGACGAACCCAATGAACACGAGACACACAAGATTTATACTGGTTCGGGACACCGTTGTGGTGTAAAAACCTACTCTAGTGTGGTGTGGTGGATTGCCTCTTGGGCTATGGATGAACAGTTACAACGGAAGAACAGCCTCCTGAGGAGAGGTGTTCTTGTGCTTGGTGAGCTTGTGTGCTTTAGGGTGATCTGGATCCTCTCCCTTCCATTATGGTGGTGGCTATTCCTATTTATAGAGGCCCTGGTCCTCTTCCAAAATATTGAGTGGGAAGGGATCCCACAATGGCCAAATTCAAAGGGATACAACTAGTAGAAGTTATCCTGACAAAAGTAGTCTTCGCCTGCCAAAGGCTCTGGTCGTGACGTCGTCTTGGGCTTCATGGTGACCTCCGTCCTGCCGTGCTGCTGGTCTTGGTCTTGTTGCACTGATGTGGAAACCTTTTCCTGATGCCTCGGGACTCCTTGCCTGCGCTTGCCCCTTTAGCACCAAAGAGGAAACGAGGACACTGTGTGCTGGCGTCCGCCTGGTCTTGATCGTCACGGCTTGCATCATTGGATCCTGGCGAGGTTTGCCTTGCCTTGATCTCTCCGCCCTTCGCGAGCCAGCCTGGTGAGGCTGCCCCTGAGGAGGTCCTGCATCGTCCGCCTCACGAGGCTTGGTTCCTCGCGAGGGTCTTGGGTGTTTGCTGGTGAAGATGGGCCGTACGGGGCTGCTGGATGAGCCACGCTGCGGGCCGCAGGCAGGCAAGTCTGGGGACCCCCATTCCCAGAACGCCGACAGTGCTATTTGATAAAGTTATAAAAAAAAGAAAAAGAAGAAAGGGTAGTAAGCTAAGGCCGTAAAATTTGGTTCGCAAACTATTTCCACTATAATTTCATTACTGCATTAAAGCGCATTTATACAAGTAGTGCAATAAGCAGAAGGCTATTTAATATGCCTTAACCAAGGGAGAGCTGCATGTGGGTCTTGAAAACAGGTAAAGGGATCGTTAAAGAAACCACCTAAAAATTCCCGGGTACGTCCATGCTTCTTGTCGTCTTAGTGTATTTATCCTTCGAAAAGGACCAATGGTCAG
Organism: Triticum urartu; assembly: GCF_003073215.2. Taxonomy (NCBI): domain Eukaryota; kingdom Viridiplantae; phylum Streptophyta; class Magnoliopsida; order Poales; family Poaceae; genus Triticum; species Triticum urartu. Next base: position 344,756,600 of record NC_053027.1, on the reverse strand, counting down.
GCCGTTAGGGAAGTCCTGTGGAAAAGAACCTGAAAAGGAGAAAGAAGAAAAAGTGAAAGTACATGTGTCCGAGGGTGGTCAAGCCGTATTGTGCATCACAAGATAGTTATGCCTCCATCCATGTCCATGGTATTTTGAGTGCATAGTTATGTACGTGCGGTACAATTGCCGCCACTTCGTCGGGACTGGGACGGAGGCCGAATTGCTAGTCAAGCTCTTGACAAGCCGAGCTGTCCGGCTGCAGAATAGTCCAGATTCTCTTGACAGTGTCCGGGAGCTCGGCCGCAGAATTAAGGTTTTGCTTGAAAAGGCCGCTCTGTACTTCTGCTGCTAAGGCAGCGGTGTGCTCCTTGGTACGGAGGGAGCGTTACGCGTTTCCGTTAACTGTTATGACGCCGCGTGGTCCAGGCATCTTAAGCTTGAGATAAGCGTAGTGTGGCACCGTGTTGAATCAACCAAATGCCGTTCATCCAAGTAGTGCGTGATAGCCACTGCGAAAGGGGACGATATCGAAGATTAACTCCTCGCTTCGGACGTTGTCCAGAGATCTGAAGACAACCTCTAATGTGATTGAGCCCGTACAGCGGGCCTCTACACCTGGTATGACTCCTTTAAAGGTAGTCTTTGTGGGCTTGATCCATGATTGATTAATGCCCATTTTGCGCACTGTATCCTAATAGAGCAGGTTGAGGCTGCTGCCACCGTCCATCAGGACTTGCGTCAGGTGGAACCCATCAATTATTGGGTCCAGGACCAGTGCGGCTGAACCACCGTGACGAATACTGGTCGGATGATCTCGACGATCGAAAGTGATTAGGCATGGCAACTGTGGATTAAATTTTGGGGCGACCGTCTCTATCGCTTAGACGTCCCTGAGCGCGCGCTTGCGCTCCCTCTTGGGGATGTGGGTGGCATATATCATGTTCACCATTTTGACCTGATGGGGAAACTTCTTCTGTCCCCCTGTGTTCGGTGGCCGGGGCTTCTCATCGTCGTCCTCGCTTTGTGATCCCTTCTCCTAGCTTTCGGCATTTAAATTGTGGCCTATTTAAAAACCCAACAATCTCTGTTGGTATGATTGGGTGGTTTGTCTGGGGTGCCATGGATCTGGCACGGACGATCGAGTATGCGATCCAAGCTGGATGAGCCCGAATTGTTCTTTTTGTACGGCTTCTTCCGCTGACCGGACTTAGAGCCACTGAATCCAGCATTAACCGCCGTATCATCGGTGTTGTCATTGTTGTTTCAACGCTTGTGTCTGTTGCGTCAGGACTTGTCGTTGCTATTTCTGGCTTCAGAGGTGCCGGTGTTGCTTGCATTGTTTTTGCTACAGGCCAGCCAACTATCTTCACCCGCACAAAAGCGGGTCATGAGTGCCGTGAGGGCTGCCATGGACTTCGGCTTTTCATGGCCGAGGTGGTGGGCGAGCCATTCATCGTGGATGCTGTGTTTAAAGGCCGCTAGGGCTTCGGCATCCAGACAGTCGACGATCTGGTTCTTTTTAGTTAGGAACCTAGTCCAAAATTTCCTGGCCGACTCTCCAGGCTATTGAACTATATGGCTTAAGTCATCGGCATCTGGTGACCGGACATATGTACCTTGGAAATTGTCGCGGAAGGCGTCTTCCAAATCCTCCCAGCCGCCAATAGAGTTTTCGGGCAGCCTTTTTAACCAGTGCCGAGCTGGCCCTTTGAGTTTTAACGGGAGGTATTTGATGGCGTGGAGGTCATCTCCGCGAGCCATATGGACATGGAGAAGAAAATCCTCAATCCACACCGCGGGATCAGTTGTTCCATCGTATGATTCAATATTCACGGGTTTAAACCCTTCTGGGAATTCATGCTCCATTACTTCGTCAGTGAAGCAAAGAGGGTGTGCGGTGCCTCTATATCAGGCCACATCGCAACGTAGCTCCGATGGAGTCCATCTGCAGTTTTCGGCCCGCGCATGACTAGGCTTGTCACGTCTGAATAGATAGCCGTCGTCACGTGTCGGGGCACGTCCTAGTGATCCGTAGATCGATCTGGTATGTCCTGCTCTATTGTCCAGGTCCTGCCGAAAGTCATATGTATAACCACAGCCTGATTTATCTGTGCCTTTACGATGAGGAGGGGCCTGCTGGTGTTCAGCCTGAGTTGCCGTTTTATCCCGACCACATGCCGGTCGGTCAGCCGCGTTGCACGATGATATGGTACCGGCTCTGGTGCCTTGTCGTCGAACTGAGGTAGCAATGTGCGCTTCGGTTGCTTTTGGCTCAGTGCTTGAGGCCGTATTCTTCGGCTTCTAGGACATTGGTCCATCTATCATTGAGTAGATCTTGGTCAGCTTGAAGCTGCTGCTCTTTCTTTTTCAAGTTCCTTGCAGTGGCTATTAGCTGGTGCTTAAAGCGCTCCTGCTTGAGAGGTTCCTCAGGTACGATAAAATACTCGTTGCCGAGGCTCACCGCATCCTTGGAGAGCGGGAGATAACTACTCTCCTCCGAGTCTTCGTTTATGGCCTGTTCATTAGGGCTAACTTGCCCATCTTCTCAATCGTCGTGTTCGACAGTTCGTTCGTCGGGATCTTCTCTGTCTTCGGCACCGTCCGGAGTGTTATCGTCTCCCGTGCCAGTGTTGCTGTCTTTTTCACGGCATGACTTAGAGCGGCGCCGCTGACGCCGATGTTTTGGTTGTATCGCAGTAGGTTCGTCCTCAACTAGATCTTCTTTGTCATCATCGTTAGTCTTTTAGGTGTATCCACCATGTACACATCGTAAGAAGAGGTGGTCGTCTAGCGTCCGGTAAACGGCGGGTCTTGGCTCTGCTCCTCATCGGCATCGTTGTCCATACCTAAAAGTGCGTTATATCGACTAGAGGGGGGGTGAATAGGTGATTTTTATGAATTCTTCACTGAGGAATTTCAGGGTGAGGAAATTCCTGAGTGAAGAACTACTTGTAGCCGAATAAGTACTCAGAAGTAAACATAATAGAGCATGAGCATGGTCTTCATGATGAAATGAAAACAAGCACAGAGTATAGAAATCATGAACATAGGATAACACAGGATAAGACAAACAGACTGAAGAAATTGAACTGAGGAAGTAGAGAAAGTTTTCAGTCAAAGTGTTCAAAGAAATATGAACAAGCACACAACACAGAAATGAGGAAATGGAAGGGTTGAGGAAATGGAACCAGGTAACTTGGTGAGGACAATGATTTGGTAGACCAGTTCCAACTGCTGTGACAGTTGTACGTCTGGTTAGGGCGGCTAGGTATTTAAACCCGAGGACACACAGTCCCGGACACCCAGTCCTGAACACGCAGCTCAGGACACTCAGTACTCACTGTATTCCCCTTGAGCTAAGGTCACACAGACCTCTCCCAATCACTCGTGGTATGTCTTCAGGTGACTTCCAAACCTTCACAGACTCAGTCACTCGGCGATCCACAATTTCCTCTTGGATGCTCTAGACCATGATGCCTAACCATTTGGAAGATGCACAGTCTTCAAAGGCAACAAGCATCGAATCCACGCATGATCAATCTCTTCAGTGATGCTCAATCACTTGGTGTTTGTAGGTGTTTGGATTTGGGTTTTCCTCACTTGATGATTTTCACTCAATGTCCTCAGAGGATGGGATGCTCTCAAATGACAAGTGTCAGTTTGTCTCGGAGCAGCCAAACAACTAGTGGTTGTAGGGGGCGGCTATTTATATCCTAGGGAGCAGCCCGACATGATAATACATAAATGCCCTTCAATGATATGACCGTTAGGTGGGTAGATATTTTGGGACACCTGGCGCATAGCACAACAACAGTTTGAATTTTGAGTATCAAATTCCTCAGGGCTATCATTTTCCTCACTATGTAGGCAATCCGCACTCGTGAATTCCTAACTCCTCAGTCATATCAAATTCCTTAGAGACCAGAAGAGCTTCGTCTCTGTCACTGAAGAAACTGACTGAACCGTATGAGATTTCCAATGGCTTCACTCAAAGGGATTGGTAGGTGTAGGATTTTGAGTTGAGCATCACTTGGAAATTTTTCCTTAGTATTTCCTTGACCCCCTTTAACAGTACGGTGTTTCCTATGACTCAAGAAAGATAAAAAGAAACTACGAAAACAAAAGTCTTCATGCTTCATGTTCCTCGAATGAATACCAAATCTTCAGGATTACACCAATTTCTTGACTTTCAAAGTCTTCATAAATCCAACGTCTTCTGTCGAAGAACTTCATTTTTAGGGGTCGACTTTCTCTGTAAATATCAAACTCCTCATATACTTATAGACCTGTGTACACTCTTAAACGCATCAGTCCCTTAACCTATAAGTCTTCAATACACCAAAATCACTAAGGGGCACTTGATGCACTTACAATCTCCCACTTTTTGGTGATTGATGACAATATAGGTTAAGTTTTCAACGGGGATAAACATATGAAGTGTAAATACTGAAATTGAGGAATTTGATTGCAAGATATAGAAGAACTCCCCCTGAAGATGTGCATAGTGAGGAATTTTCTTTTGAAGCAATGCACACTTTGAAGAGTAGAATCATGGAGATCTCCCCCTATATCTTGTAATTCATACATGCATTTAACATATAATATGAAGAATTTGAAATGCATGATGAAATATGGTGACTGATGTAATTCAGCATGCGTGCATTAACATTAATGAGGAACAAGTGATAACCAACAAGTATAGGGGATCGCAACAGTTTTTGAGGGTAAAGTATTCAACCCAAATTTATTGATTCGACACAAGGGGAGCCAAAATAATACTCTCATGTATTAGCAGCTGAGTTGTCAATTCAACCACACCTGGAAACTTAATATCTGCAGCAAAGTATTTAGTAGCAAAGTAATATGATAGTAGTGGTAACGGTAGCAAAAGGTAACAGTAGTAAAAGTAATGTTTTGGTATTTTGTAGTGATGATAGCAATAGCAACGGGAAAGTAAATAAGCGGAGAACAATATATGGAAAGCTCGTAGGCAATGGATCAGTGATGTAGAATTATGCCGAATGCAGTTCATCATGTAACAGTCATAACCTAGGGTGACACAGAACTAGCTCCAGTTCATTGATATAATGTAGGCATGTATTCCGAACATAGTCATACGTGCTTATGGAAAAGAACTTGCATGACATCTTTTGTCCTACCCTCCCGTGGCAGCGGGGTCCTTCTGGAAACTAAGGGATATTATGGACTCCTTTTAATGGAGTACTGGAACAAAGCATTAACACATAGTGAATACATGAACTCCTCAAACTATGGTCATCACCGGTAAGTATCCCGATTATTCTCACTTCGGGGTTAACGGATCATAACACATAATAGGTGACTATAGACTTGCAAGATAGGATCAAGAACACTCATATATTGATGAAAACATAATATTTTCATATCTGAAATCATGGCACTCGGGCCCTAGTGACAAGCATTAAGCATAGCAAAGTCATAGCAACATCAATCTCAGAACATAGTGGACACTAGGGATCAAACCCTAACAAAACTAACTCGATTACATGATAGATCCCATCCAACCCATCACTATCTAGCATGCCTATGATGGAATTACTCACGCACGGCGGTGAGCATCATGAAGTTGGTGATGGATGATGGTTGATGATGACGATGGCGATAGATTCCCCATTCTAGAGCCCCGAACGGACTCCAGATCAGCCCTCCCGAGAGGTTTTAGGGCTTGGCGACGGCTCTGTATCGTAAAACGCGATGATTTCTTCTCTTTGATTTTTTTTCTCATCGAAACTGAATATATGGAGGTGGAGTTGGAGTCGGAAACACAACAGGGGCCCACGAGGTAGGAGGCACACCCCCCACCCTTGTGGAAAGGTGGTGGGCCCCCTGGCCTCCATCTTTTGCAGGTATTTTTCTTATTTTCTGAAAAGTCGCTCCGTGATGTTTCGAGTCATTCCCAGAACGTTTGCTCCTGCACATAAATGACACCATGGTAATTCTGCTGAAAACAACGTCAGTCCAGGTTAGTTCCATTCAAATCATGCAAGTTAGAGTCCAAAACAAGGGCAAATGTGTTTGGAAAAGTAGATACGTTGGAGACGTATCAACTCCCCCAAGCTTAAACCCTTGCTTGTCCTCAAGCAATTCAGTTGACAAACTGAAAGTGATAAAGAAAAACTTTTACAAACTCTGTTTGCTCTTGTTGTTGTAAATATGTAAAGCCAGCATTCAAGTTTTCAGCAAAGATTATAACTAACCACATTCACAATGACGCATAGGTCTCAAGTTTACTCGTATCAATAGCATAATCAACTAGCGAGCCATAATAATAAATCTCGGATGACAACACTTTCTCAAAACAATCATAATATGATATAACAGGATGGTATCTCGCTAGCCCTTTCTGAGACCGCAAAACATAAATGCAGAGCACCTTTAAAGACCAAGGACTGACTAGACATTGTAATTCATGGTAAAAGAGATCCAGTCAAGTCATACTCAATGTAAACTAACAGTAATGAATGCAAATGACAGTGGTGCTCTCCAACTGGTGCTTTTTAATAAGAGGATGATGACTCAGCATAAAAGTAAATAGATAGGCCCTTCGCAGAGGGAAGCAGGGATTTGTAGAGGTGCAGGAGCTCGGTTTTGAAACAGAGGTAAATAATATTTTGAGCGGTATAATTTCATTGTAAACATAACAACCAAGAGATGGCGATATCTTCCATGTTACACACATTATAGGCGATTCCCAAACAGAATGGTAAAGTTTATACTCCCCCTTCCACCAACAAGCATCAATCCATGGCTTGCTCAAAACAACGAGTGCCTCCAACTAACAAGAGTCCCAGGGGGAGTTTTGTTTGCAATTATTTTGATTTAGTTTGCATAAAGCATGGGACTGGGCATCCCGGTGACCAGCCGTTTATCTCCTGAGTGAGGAGCGGAGTCCACTCCTCTTGAGAATAACCCGCCTAACATGGAAGATATAGATAGCCCTAGTTGATACATGAGCTATTCGAGCATACAAAACAGGATATTTATTTGTAGGTTTAGAGTTTGGCACATACAAATTTACTTGGAATGGTAGGTAGATACCGTATATAGGTAGGTATAGTGGACTCATGTGGAATAACTTTGGGGTTTAAGGGATTGGATGCACAAGCAGTATTCCCACTTAGTACAAGTGAAGGCTAGCAAAATACTGGGAAGCGACCAGCTAGAGAGCGACAACTGTCATGAACATGCATTAAAATTAATCAACACTGAATGCCAGCATGAGTAGGATATAATCCACCATGAACATAAATATCGTGAAGGCTATGTTGATTTTGTTTCAACTACATGCATGAACATGCGCCAAGTCAAGTCACTTTAATCATTCACAGGAGGATACCACCCTATCATACCACATCATAACTATCTCAATAGCATGTTGGCACACAAGGTAAACCATTATAACTCATAGCTAATCAAGCATGGCACAAGAAACTATGATCTCTAGTTGTCATTGCAAACATGTTTATTCATAATAAGCTGAATCAGGAATGATGAACTAATCATATTTACAAAAACAAAAGAGGTCGAGTTCATACCAGCTTTTCTAATCCCAATAAGTTCATCATATAATCATCATTATTGCCTTTCACTTGCACGACCGAATAGTGTGAATAATAATAATAGTGCACGTGCATTGGACTAAGCTAGAATCTGCAAGCATTCAATAAACAGGAGAAGACAAGGCAATATGGGCTCTTTTGTCAGATCAACAATAATTCATATAAGAGCCACTTCAACAATTTAATCATGGTCTTCTCCTATCGACCCCAAAGAAAAGAAAAGAAATAAAACTATTTACACAGGAAAGCTCCCAACAAGCAAAAGAAGAACAAGAAATATTTTCGGGTTTTCTTTTTAATTACTACTACAAGCATGGAATGTAAACTAATTAAAAGCTACAACTAATTTTTTTGGTTCTTCTTAAGGTTTATTAAACACACAAGAAGAAAGCATAAAAAGGAAATTAAACTAGCATGGATGATACAATGAAAAAGTATGAGCACCCACACCTAGCAATGAGTGTGTGAACATAAATGTAGTGTTGGTGGGAAATACGTACTCACCCAAGATTAGGCTTATGGCCTAAGTTGGTCTATGGCCATGGCTGGCCTGGTGGATATCCATAATAATAGTTGGGGTCGTACTGCGATGAAGAAGAAGAAGGCTTCGATTGCCACTAGCTGACAATCACCTCCGGATCCCACTGGTAATTAGACTGTCGTGAGGAATCAAATTGTGGTTCCAACTCCTCGGCTGGTGCAGGGTTCTGGTAGGCTTGAATAGCCTTCAACGGAACAAGGTACGTGCCTGAAAATAGATCAAACAAAGAAGGAGCAGGCAGGGTAATAGTCACAGGGTGATGTTGATTAAAGAACAATTGATATTTAAGCTCTCCTGCCCTATTCTTAACAATAAAATCATGTGCTACCATACTTTTATAATCTAGATAAACATGGGGCAGCACCTTTTCTTCCTTCTCAAAATGCCTAATAGGTATGTTAAAATGTGCAGCTAGGCGTGAAGCATAGATGCCTCCAAAGATGGGGCCCTTGGTACGGTTTAGGCTTAACTGTTGGGCAATAATACCACCCATACGAAAGGTGTTATCACTTTATAAACCATGGAGCAGAATAATAATATCAGGGATACTAAGGTTTCCACAATTTCCGCAACCAATTAAGCAACGACTAGCAAATAATGCAAAATAACGTAAAACAGGAAAATGTATGCTAGTTATTCGTGCATCGGGAACCTTCCTTGTTTTCCCTACAGTGATAGTATCAATAAACCCCTCCACATCATCGCGATGTGGTTCTTCTGTCTTGCCCTCAAAAGGGACTAAACAAATCCGACAGAAATCATAAAGTGACATCTCCTTATGCTCATCATATAAATGAAACTCCACCGTAGGTGCCGAGTTCCTAGAATGGAAATGAAAGTTTTGCACAAAGGTATTTGTGAGTAGGAGATATTGATCGCATTGGTTGTGGAGGAAAGCGGTGAGGCCTGCATTCCTAGCCATTTCATGAAAATCTTCATAGATACCGACTGCTCTCAAGAAATCATTAGAAGGCCATTCACACGCCCGAATCTCTGCGGTGTGCGGCAAATTATACTTAGGCTTTGGTGCCTTTTCCTTCGATCTTTGGCTCAATGAGCCCCTCAATATTCTCCTCATCATTTTCTGAAAAATTCTGAAATTTTTAGTAACTTCAAAATAAAAGTAAACCGAACTCAATAATATTGATAGCAACTACTCCTACAAGTGCCTAGGGCCTATATCATGCATCAAAAGTACTTTTGACCATATAAATTTTACATGCAAGCTCAAGAACAGGGTCACCTAAGCAGAAAAAATTTGCAATGAATAAAGCACTAGAACAAAAACTAATTGGACCGATGGAGGAGTCACATACCAAGGAACAATCTCCCCAAGCAGTTTTGTGAGAGGTGCTTTGAGCAAGGAGATCGAAAATGGCAACAAAAAGAGCTAGAACTCGTGCTTGAACTGGATATTCGTGTTTGGGGGAGGAAGATGAAGTGTGTGGGTGCAGGAATAAGTGGAGGAGGGCCACCGTCGGTCCACAAGGCAGGGGGCGCGCCCAGGGGGGTAGGGTGCGCCCTCCACCCTCGTGGGCAGGTGGTTGACCCCCCTGCTGTGTTCTCAGTGCCAAATATTCTCAAATATTCTAGAAAAAATCATATTTAAATTTCAGGGCATTTGGAGAACTTTTATTTTTGAGGTATTTTTATATTGCACGGATAATCAGATAACAGACAGAAAAATATTTATTTTCATTTTATTTAATATAAGTAACAGAAAGTAAAAGTGGGGTACAGAAGATTGTGCCTTCTAGTTTCATCCATCTCATGATCATCAAAAGGAATCCTCTAACAAGGTTGATCAAGTCTTGTTAACGAACTCATTCCGAATAACATGGAACCGAAGAAATTTCGAATAACACTATGTTACCTCAACAGGGATATGCACATCCCCAATAATAAGAATATCATATTTCTTCTTGACAGTAGGGAGAGGAAATTCAACACCTCCAAATATAATCGATGGAATTTTTCCAATAGAATTGATACTATGAACTTGAGGTTGTTTCCTCGGAAAGTGTACCGTGTGCTCATTACCATTAACATGAAAAGTGACATTGCCTTTAGTGCAATCAATAACAGCCCCTGCAGTATTCAAAAAGGGTCTTCCAAGAATAATAGACATACTATCATCCTCGGGAATATCAAGAATAACAAAGTCCATTAAAATGGTAACGTATCCAACTACAACAGGCACATCCTCACAAATACCGACAGGTATAGCAGTTGATTTATCAGCCATTTGCAAAGATACTTCAGTAGGTGTCAACTTATTCAAATCAAGTCTACGATATAAAGAGAGAGGCATAACACTAACACCGGCTCCAAGATCACATAAAGTAGTTTTAACATAATTTCTTTTAATGGAGCATGGTATAGTTGGTACATCGGGATCTCCAAGTTTCTTTGGTATTCCACCCTTAAAAGTATAATTAGAAAGCATGGTGGAAATTTCAGCTTCCGGTATCTTTCTTTTATTTGTAATGATATCTTTCATATACTTAGCATAAGGATTGGTTTTGAGCATATCAGTTAATCGCATACGCAAAAATATAGGTCTAATCATTTCAGCAAAGCGCTCAAAATCCTCATCATCCTTTTTTTGGATGGTTTGGGAGGAAAAGGCATGGGTTTCTGAACCCAAGGCTCTCTTTCTTTACCATGTTTCCTAGCAACAAAGTCTTCCTTATCATAACGTTGATTCTTTGATTGTGGGTTATCAAGATCAACAACAGGTTCAATTTCTATATCATTATCATTACTAGGTTGAGCATCATCATGAACATTATTATTAGCATTATCACTAGTTTCAGGTTGATTACTAGATTGAGTTTCAGCATCAGAAATAGAAATATCATTTGGATTGTCAGGTGTTTCAACAATAGGATCACTAGAAGCATGCAAAGTCCTATCATTTTCCTTTTTCTTCCTTTTAGAAGAACTAGGTACATCTATATTATTTCTCTTAGAATCTTGCTCAATTCTCTTAGGATGGCCTTCAGGATACAAAGGTTCCTGAGTCATTCTACCAGTTCTAGTAGCCACTCTAATAGCATAATCATTATCTTTACTATTCAATTCATTGAGCAAATCATTTTGATCTTTAAGTACTTGTTCTACTTGAGTGGTAACCATAGAAGCATGTTTACTAATAAGTTTAAGTTCACCTTTAACATTAGCCATATAATCACCCAAGTGTTCAAGCATATTTGAATTGTATTTCAATTGTTTACCAAAATAAGCATTAAAGTCTTCTTGCTTAACCATAAATTTATCAAACTCATCTAAGCATGGGCTAGCAAACTTAGTAAATGGGATTTCAGCTTTATCATATCTATAGAGAGAATTTACCTTTACTACCTATGTCGGGTTATCAAGACCACGAGTTTCTTCAATAGGTAATGGATTAAGATTATATGTTTCTTCAACAGGCGGTAAATTAAGACCATGTATTTCTTCAATAGGAGGTAAATTCTTAACATCTTCAGCTTTAATACCTTTTTCTTTCATAGATTTCTTTGCCTCTTGCATATCTTCAGGACTGAGAAATAGAATACCCCTCTTCTTCGGAGTTGGTTTAGGAATAGGCTCCGGAGGTGTCCAATTATTTTTGTTTGTCAACATATTGTTCAATAAAATTTCAGCTTCATCCGGTGTTCTTTCCCTGAAAACAGAACCAGCACAACTATCCAAGTAATCTCTGGAGGCGTCGGTTAGTCCATTATAAAAGATATCAAGTATTTCATTTTTCTTAAGAGGGTGATCAGGCAAAGCATTAAGTAATTGGAGAAGCCTCCCCCAAGCTTGTGGGAGACTCTCTTCTTCAATTTGCATAAAATTATATATATCCCTCAAAGCAGCTTGTTTCTTATGAGCAGGGAAATATTCAGCAGAGAAGTAATAAATCATATCCTGGGGACTACGCACACAACCAGGATCAAGAGAATTAAACCATATCTTAGCATCACCATTTAATGAGAACGGAAATATTTTGAGGATGTAAAGTAACGAGTTCTCTCATCTTTAGTGAATAGGGTGGCTGTATCATTTAATTTAGTAAGATGTGCCACAACAGTTTCAGATTCATAACCATGAAAAGGATCAGATTCAACTAAAGTAATTATATCAGGATCAACAGAGAATTCATAATCCTTAGATAGGTGAAGTAGCAAAAGCAGGGTCAGGTTTCATTCTAGCACTTAGAGATTGCTTACTCCATTTAGCTAATAACCTTTTGAGTTCATTTCTATTTTCGCAAGCTAAGATAGCGAAAGAAGCTTCTTGATCAAAAACATAACCCTTAGGAATAACAAGTGATTCTTCATCATCACTTTCATCAGTATCATCATATTCAATATTTTCAATTTCTCTAGCCCTAGCAATTTGTTCATCAAGGAAATCACTAAGTGGCACAGTAGTATCAGGCATAGAGGTAGTTTCATCATAAGTGTCATCCATAGCAGAAGTGGCATCATCAATAACATGCGACATATCAGAACGAATAGCAGAAGTAGGCGTAGGTGTCGCAAACTTACTCATAACAGAAGGTGAATCAAGTGCAGAGCTAGATGGCAGTTCCTTACCTCCCCTCGTAGTTGAGGGATAGATCTTGGTTTTTGGATCTCTTAAGTTCTTTATAATGATAAGAAGATATATATCCCAAGTGACTCAAAGAATAGAGCTATGCTCCCCGGCAACGGCGCCAGAAAATAATCTTGATAACCCACAAGTATAGGGGATTGCAACAGTTTTCGAGTGTAAAGTATTCAACCCAAATTTATTGATTCAACACAAGGGGAGCGAAAGAATACTCTCAAGTATTAGCAGCTGAGTTGTCAATTCAACCACACCTGGAAACTTAATATCTGCAGCAAAGTATTTAGTAGCAAAGTAATATGATAGTAGTGGTAACGGTAGCAAAAGGTAACAGTAGTAAAAGTAATGTTTTTGGTATTTTGTAGTGATGATAGCAATAGCAACGGGAAAGTAAATAAGCGGAGAACAATATATGGAAAGCTCGTAGGCAATGGATCAGTGATGGAGAATTATGCCGGATGCGGTTCCTCATGTAACAGTCATAACCTAGGGTAACACAGAACTAGTTCCATTTCATTGATATAATGTAGGCATGTATTTCGAAGATAGTCATACGTGCTTATGGAAAAGAACTTCCATGACATCTTTTGTCCTACCCTCCCGTGGCAGCGGGCTCCTTACGGAAACTAAGGGATATTAATGCCTCCTTTTAATAGAGTATCGGAACAAAGCATTAACACATAGTGAATACACGAACTCCTCAAACTACGGTCATCACCGGTAAGTATCCCGATTATTATCACTTCGGGGTTAACGGATCATAACACATAATAGGTGACTATAGACTTGCAAGATAGGATCAAGAACACTCATATATTAATGAAAACATAATAAGTTCATAACTGAAATCATGGCACTCGGGCCCTAGTGACAAGCATTAAGCATAGCAAAGTCATAGCAACATCAATCTCAGAACATAGTGGACACTAGGGATCAAACCCTAACAAAACTAACTCGATTACATGATAGATGCCATCCAACCCATCACCCTCCAGCAAGCCTACGATGGAATTACTCACGCACGGCGGTGAGCATCATGAAATTGGTGATGGAGGATGGTTGATGATGACGATGGCGACAGATTCCCCTCTCCGGAGCCCCGAACGGACTCCAGATCAGCCCTCCCGTGAGGTTTTAGGGATTGGCGTCGGCTCCGTATCGTAAAACGTGATGATTTCTTCTCTCTGATTTTTTCTCATCGAAACTCAATATATGGAGGTGGAGTTGGAGTCGGAAACGCAACAGGGGGCCCACGAGGTAGGGGCCTGCCGTAGGGGGGCAGGCGCGCGCCCCACCCTCGTGGCAAGGTGGTGGGCCCTCTGGCCTCCATCTTTTGCAGGTATTTTTCTTAGTTTATGAAAAGTCGCTCTGTGAAGTTTCGGGTCATTCCGAGAACGTTTGCTCCTGCACATAAATAACACCATGGTAATTCTGCTGAAAACAGCATCAGTCTGGGTTAGTTCCATTCAAATCATGCAAGTTAGAGTCCAAAACAAGGGCAAAAGTGTTTGGAAAAGTAGATACATTGGAGACGTATCAATAAGCATGCAAAAAAACTCAGCAAAAGTATCAGACCACCATAGAGTTTAAGTTTACAACTCGATCCAACAAAGTCTTCAAAAGAATGAGAGTTGTAACTTAGAAAAAAACGCCCATATAGGTGGAACCGCTTGAAGACTAACTCAAATTTCTCCCCCTTTGTCATCGAATGACCAAAAGGATCAAAAATGAGGACTAACGCCCCTGAAGAATATCAAGTTGATGGAGGAGCGCCAGTGTTGTTGGGGTTGTTTGTCATTGTAGGGCATGCCGCAGTGTCGTCCAAGTCTTCATACTTGTCAGTGTCACGGGATGAAGAATATGAGCTGGCACCAAGGAAGGAACTTTGACCTTCTTGAATTTCTTCGGTGGAGGTGCAGACCAGTCAAAGTTCTCCCTGAGACCCATTTGTATCAGATCTTCTTCACCCTACAGATGTGATAAGACATCCCAGGTGCGACCAAAAACTTCGTGGTGCTAGTAATGGTTTTTCTTCACTGCATTATGTGTAGAAGTCATGTTGTGAAGAATAGAACCAAACTGACGCTTAACCCATTTATGGTTGTGATCCACCCTGGGAGCTATGGCTTGAGGATTTGACTTGGATGCATTTGCAGCAGAGTCATGAGTGGCAAAGTCATCATTGGTGGAATAAGATGCAGCTTTGCGAAACTGACCATCCAATGGATGAATGCCTTCATCAATGACAATAGGTGCCTTCCCCTTTTCATAAGTTGAGGTATAAGTCTGCTTGAGGACTTCAATCGGGGGCAGGTAGCTGAGGTGATTCTGAAAATCAGCATTGTAGTTGAGTGAAGACCTTGTTCTGAGGAATCTCATAATCCAAGGAGCATAAGGCTTCAACTCAAATGGAGAGAGTGCAACATTTGCCAGAATCCTCATGAAGAAATCATAGATAGGAATGCTATGAATGATGTTGAATAGTAGATTCTTCATGATGCCAACTATTTCCTCTTCAGATGAGTAATGGCCTTTGATAGGACTTACTATTCTCGTCAGAATTCGATAGACTGTTCTGGGCACATAGAGTAAGTCCTTCACAAGGAATTTGGTCCTTGGGGTTTGGCCGGGCATCAGAGGCTTCATTAGAACTTGCATGTAATGAGTAGTGAGTTCAGGTTCTTGGTACAGGCAACAAGCTCCTTCATTGGGTGGACTGATGGGCAGGGCGTGAAGTAATTTAGAGGCCGGTGCCTTATAATGAGTGTTATCGGTCATCCAGTCAAAGACCCAGGTGTTGATATCTTCAGGATCACCTATGATGTGCAGTGTCGCATAGAACTGAAGAATAAGCTCTTCATTCCAATCAACAATGTCAGAGCAAAAATTGAGGAGGCCTGCGTCATGAAGCACACCAAGTACAAGAGAGAAACAAGGCAATGATTCCATATCCACGTGAGGAATATGCTCATGGTAGAAGATTTTGTCCTTGCTTAAAAGCAGTGAAGAATAGATGTTGGCCTGGCTGGCAGTCCCGAAACGCTTCCTCCTTAGACGAGTAGAGTCATAAGGATTGTAGTCAGTGAAGTCATCCAGCCTTGAATTTTTGCTTCTTCGAGATGGGACCCTTTGGCTTGGGGTGAGGAGTGTCAGTCAATTGCATCACAACCTTAGGGATCTCGATCTTAGGTTCTGTAGGCTGAGGAATTTCAGGTTCTTCTTCAGTGGCAGCCTGGGACTTCACTTCTTCATTTACATATGCTTCAGCACTAGTGGCTGGAATCTCTTCTTGGACAGATGGTGTGGCACAAGGTTCTTCAGATCCCAGTTGTACTTCAGTAGGGACAGGGGACTAAGGAATTTGTTGTAGTGGTGTGAACAGAGGAGAATAGGGATGCCGACTTTCCCAAAGTCGTCATTCAACACTGGAGTGGTGCATCCAATGTCCACATCTTCTTCATTCATTTCTTCAACGCCGGCCTCTTCAGTAGTGAACTGAGGCATGGGCGATGAGATTATTGGGGTTGAAGGGATTTCATCCACTTCAATTTCTTCATCCAACTTCTCCGATGAAGCAGTAGAAGGTATGTCATCATCTGATCTACTTGGGATCACGTATTCTTCATCAAAAGGAACAAGGTCCTTTGATGGCATGGAAGAGGCAGGAACAACATCAACTGGATTGTCATAGGAACATGTTAGTGGCTTCATTTTCTTAGGAGCTGAAGAATCTGATGCAGTTGATGCCTTCCTTTTCTTAACAGCTGCATGCTCTACAGCCTTGGTCTTCTTCACATCTGATGCAGATGGAAGGATAGGAGTTGGTGTAGGCGCAGGAGGAGCATAGGATTTTGGTCCAAGATCTTCAGGCACAACTGATGCAGTTGCTCTGACTTCTTCATTTTCTTCAGGCACAACACTAGTGGTTGCCCTGGCAATTTCTTCAGCGACTGGAATGCAACCATCAGCCCTGGAATTAGCATTTTCTTCAGCAACCTGAGTGTCATCAGCGGTGCTGGTATTTTCTTCAGTAGGCTAGGCAGATGCTATAGCCTGAGGAATTTCTTGTTGCGTTTGTGCTGCAACAGTGGAGGTGAAGTTGTCAGCAAGTCTCACAAAACGAACCTTGCCTCCCAGCCAATCAGCGCGGTATGCGTCAAATTCATCACTGAGTTTCTTGATCTCATATTGAATAGTGACAAGTTCTTCAGTTGTCATAGAGACAACGTTTTTATTTAGGAAGCGCTCATTTTTGTACTGCGCTTTCTTGATCTACCTGGCCTTTTCAAATTTCCATTTCTCTTCCTGAATGAAGTGAGTCAACATATGACTTTGGCCAGGAGTCTACTTGAAATCAGGCATGGGAGTATTCGGGTACTTGTGCCAGAGATCAATGTAATCAAGGATCCACTTTGGATCCAAACGCAGAGGCACACTTGTGCCATTGGCTCCAGCAGCCCTGACTTGCCTGTGCCTGATGATTTCAGCAAGTTCTTCATCATCAGCTTCATCTTCATCAGACGGCACTCGAAAAGCGACCTGCTTCTTTTGAGGACTTGGTCGAGAACCTCGTCCAGCAGTTGACTTGGTCTTCATCAGAGTGGGGCCAGTCGAAGAATGCAGTGGAGCTGAAGAACTTGCATAGGCACCTGAGGCAATAGAGATGCCTGTTGTCCTTTGGCACGACGCAAGATGCGCATGTGCAGGTGTAACACCCACAATGCGGTTATATCTCCCATGTGTCGGGGCATGACTTAGAGGCATAGCCGCATGGTAGGCTTGTCGCAAGAGGGGTAATCTTCACACATCCCATGTACTGAATAAGAAAGGGATAATCAGTTGGCTTACAATTGCCACTTCACACAAATACAAGTTAAGCATACATCATCCAGAATACAATCAAGGTCCGATACGGAGCCAAAATAAAAGAAGACAACCCCAAATGCTAGATCCCCGATCGTCCCAACTGGGCACAACTACTGATCAACCAGAAAAGACACAAAACAACGATCAAGATCTTCATCGAGCTCCCACTTGAGCTGGGTTGTGACACCTGCACTGGTATCATCGGCACCTGCAACTGTATGGAAGTATCTGTGAGCCACGAGGACTCAGCAATCTCACACCCGCGAGATCAAGACTATTTAAGCTTATGGGTAGGAAAGGGTAGTGAGGTGGAGCTGCAGCAAGCACTAGCATATATGGTGGCTAACATACGCAAAATAAGAGCGAGAAGAGAAGCAACGCACGGTTGAGAAACTATAAGTGATCAAGAAGTGATCCTAAAACTACTTACGTTCAAGCATAACACAAGAACCATGTTCACTTGCCGAACTCCGCTGAGAAGAGACCATCACGGCTACACATGCGGTTGACTCATTTTAATTAAGTTAAGTGTCAAGTTCTCTACACCCGGATATTAACAAATTCCCATTTGCCCATAACCGCAGGCACGACTCTCGAAAGTTTATACCCTGCGGGGGTGTCCCAACTTAGCCCATCACAAGCTCTCACGGTCAACAAAGGATATTCCTTCTCCCAGGAAGACCCGATCAGACTCGGAGTCTCGGTTAGAAGACATTTCGACAATGGTAAAACAAGACCAGCAAAGCCGCCCGAATGTACCGACAAATCCCGATAGGAGCTGCACATATCTCGTTCTCAGGGTACACCGGATTGTCCAAACTTCCGGCAGGCCAACCCAGAGTTGCCCCTGGTAGCCACCAGCGACTGACAGGTTGGACCAACACTAACAGGAGCACTGGCTCGGGGGTTTAAAATAAAGATGACCCTTGAGTCTGCAGAACTCAAGGGAAAAAGGCTTAGGTGGCAAATGTTAAAACCAAGGTTGGGCCTCGCTGGAGGAGTTTTATTCAAAGCAAACTGTCAAGGGGTTCCCATAACACCCAACCGCGTAAGGAACGCAAAATCAAGGAACATAACACCGGTATGACGGAAACTAGGGTAGCAAGAGTGGAACAAAACACCGGGCATAAGGACGATCCTTCCACCCTTTACCAAGTATATGGATGCAATAATTAAATAAGAGATATAGTGATATCCCAACATATCCATGTTCCAACATGGAACAAACTACATCTTCACCTGCAACTAGCAACGCTATAAGAGGGGCTGAGCAAAAGCGGTAACTTAGCCAAACAACGTTTTGCTAGGATGGTTGAAAAAGGTTAGAGGCTATCATGGCAATTTGGGAGGCTTGATAAACAAGTGGTAGGTAGCGCGACATAGCGATAGAGCGAACAACTAGCAAGCAAAGATAGAAGTGATTTCAAGGGTATGGTCATCTTGCCTGAGATCCCGCAAGGAAGAAGAACGAGTCCATGAAGAAGACAAATGGACATAGTCGAACGGATCCTCACAAATGCGACGTTACAGGAACTAACAAGAAGAAGCAACACCGGAAAGGAGCAAACAACATGGTAAACAACCATCACATAAACATGGCATGATACACAACCAAGAATGATGCATGTCCGGTTTAAATATGCATGGCATGGCAAAGTGCACAAACAAAACTACAAGTTAAGTGGAGCCCAATATGCAACGAGTTGCATATTGACGGAACACCACATCAATTATTTAGTTCACTCCCGGTTAGGTACTCAACAAAATTAAATGTTGGTTAACATGGCAAGAGGTGAAACATAAGTAAAATACACAGTTAGGCAGTTTATATGAGGCCGAAAACATCAAACAACAATTTATGTAATCCTCATGTGCATTAGCAATTTAATGCAACAACAATTATAACCATTTTTAAAAGTTGTTATCGTGATGCAGATGACATATGCAAGTTTATCCAAGTTTTATGAAAATGTTGGTAAGAGCATTATATGAAGCATTTGTCATCGTGGTGGAGACGAAAGGGGTGCCACGGCAACAACAACGGAAATGGTCCACGGCAACATTCCGGTTCCGGTAACTCGATTGAGATGCCGGGCAAAAGAAAAAGCGACGGGAGCATGTCATGCAAGGATGGTGGGGTGATCCTGGTAACCGGGTTTCCATGGGTTAGCGGCAAACGAGGAGGACCGAGCAAGCAGCGATTCGACCATTGTGCAAACATTGGCATCTCATACAATACATCACATGCATACGGTCCACGGGCATCCTTCCGGCGGTTATACCTTCCCAAAAGTGCAATTACGGAGTGGTTCGAGTTCGTCGAGGGAAGTAGAGGAAGTAGTAGTTCATGGGTCGTCGAGGGAAGTAGTGGCTCATGTCCGTAGATGTTTGGGGTCACGACACGGAACTTGACGTCCACGGGGTCTTCAGCGGTGGTCGTGGTACATGTTCCATAGACGTTCGAGCGGCGGTAGTGGTACACGTTTTGAAGGGGAAGTAGAGGTTCATGTTTCGTAGTCGTTCGAGGTCGCCGATAGTTGTACACAGTCGTTGGTTGACTTGACGGATCCGATGACTTCGGGGTTCACCGTTGAACTTGACGAAACCCACGGCGACAGATAGGTATGCGTCGGCGGTAGTCGTTCGGGCGGCGAGCGTCGTCAAACTTGGCAGGCGTTGTGTAGTCGTACACTTCAATGGTAGTCGTTCACGTTCGTATTGGTACTTGGCACCATTGTGTCTCGAGTGCTTGATGGTGTCAGTTGAGACAGCAAAACGTAGTCGACCGTGAAGATGTTTTGGTGCGGAACTTGGCGAACCAAAACAAGGCAGCACCAGGCGGTCTTGGTAGCCAACAAAGGGGTCGCGGTGACAACGAC
Source organism: Triticum urartu (assembly GCF_003073215.2). NCBI lineage: Eukaryota > Viridiplantae > Streptophyta > Magnoliopsida > Poales > Poaceae > Triticum > Triticum urartu. The sequence continues at coordinate 344,736,135 of NC_053027.1, read as the reverse complement.
GATGAGCAGGGGCGCGGCACCATGGTGGGGAGGCGGCGTGCCCATTTCATTTGTCACGGGAAAACCACGGCAGCAGCAGGGCCTCCCAGGAGTCAAGGGCGCGGTCGATGGCAAGAGCGAGGACGAGGCGGCAGGGAGGCACATGTGCAAACGAGGGAGGCGGCCATGGCGCACAGGGGCCCGGCTTCCTGGTGGTACTCCGACGAAGAAGGACGGAGCGGCAGTGGTCGACGGGTGCGACGCAGCTGGAGGGCGCCACGGCACGCGCGGGAACAGGGTAGCAGAGAGGCGCAGAGGCGCTTGGGGACGGCACTGGAAGCGGAGAAGCTCCAGGGCGGCGGCTTGGTCGCAGGGTCGAGCTGCAGCTGCTCGCGTTGCTTCGGCGCGGGAAGAAACAACAGCGAGGAGGAGAATGGGAGCAGGGGCGCACGACTAGGGAAGGCAGGCGGTGCTCGCAAGGGAAATCGAGAGCGAGGTCAAGTGAGGGGACACGGGCTCCTGGCACTGGCTGCGGGGGCGTTGTGTGTGCCTCTGGCAGCGCAGGAGGAGAACAAAGGGAGAGTGGGGATCGAGCAGAAGGAAACGAGGGGGAGGCGGCGCTGAGGAGGGAGATGGGGATCGAGGGAGAGGAGAGGCAGCAAGGGTTTCGGGCTAGGGTTGGCCATAGGTGCGGCTGGGCTTTGTCCTTGGGCCGGCGCGGGAGGTAGGGAGGCCCAAGTGGCTGGCTGGGCTTCTCTCTTCCCCCTCTTAAAACTACTTTGACAGAAAACAATAGAGAGAAAGGAAAAAAGAAGAAGAGGGGTTTAGGGAAAGGATTTGAGCATGCGGGTAATTTTCTTAGATTCACAAAAATATGCTTGGTCCGAGAAAATTAGAAAATGCCAGATCGAACGATAAGAATTCAAACTCATTTGAATTTAATTCAAATGGATTTGAACTAGGACGAGGTTTTTGGAGTATCCAAAAATGTTGAGAATTTTGGTAGAGCTCCGGAAAATGGTAAAAGAATTATTGGCAAGGCTAGAGAGTCAAAACTTGAATAAGAAAATGCCAAGGGATTTAATATGCAAGTGGGTTCACGGGTGATTCCAAAACAATGGAATATTTTATAATATCTCCCTAAATATCGGGAGGGTATGTTTTAAAGAGAAACTACCATGTGAGTTCCCTCAATTTAAATGGATCGAAGATCCATACGGTTTATTTAGTTGAGTTGGAAAGATTAATGACATGATGTCATGATGCAATGCACATGATGCAATGATGAATGCAACAAGGAAAAAATCACACAATGAATCTCGGAAACCCTGGAAGGCATCTAAAGCTCCGGTCTTCGGGCGTCATAGCGGAGGACTTTGAGGGAGGAGCTGAGGACTTTGGAGGAGCTGGTGTGGGTTGAGGAATTAGTCGTGAGGGCTTTGAAGAAACTGGTCATGAGGGCATTGCTGAGGAACTTGGTCGTGAGGGCATTTGGGTAGAAGCACTTGGCTTATGAGCCGGGTTCTTTGGCATTGACTTCTTGGGCTTACTTGAAGAGGCCTCAGCAGTGGGAGCAGCAACAGTAGCAGAGTCTTCATTGAATTTCATTTCCTCACTGCTTCCTTAGCTACTCTGGCAAGCTTGGCCTGGCGCTTGGCCCATTCATCAAGATAATCCTCAGCACGCTTGAGGCTGGTGGGATCAGCTTCTTGGCCAGGTGCTAAAGGAGGTCTTGGCAATGGAGGATGAAGAGGGAATTTCTTCATATACTTGGGAGTGACATATCTATATTTCCTCCATTCCCGTGCCCATCTCCTCTCTATCCTTTGGATGCGCACTTTGCGCTCATTCTTAGTTTCCTTCCCATGGGTGGCCGCATCAGGAGTGCAATAATCCTTGTATATGTCCTCAGTGATTTCAAACGTAGTGTTGACTTCTTGCTTCTTTCCTCCCTTCTGAGGTTTCTTGCCATCTGCCATTTTCTTCAGCTGAGGGTTTTTAACGATTGAGTTCTACGAAGAGGTATGCAACTTTTCTTCGAGGAACGCTGCAAATGAGTTAAGTTGATGAGAACCTAATGATTCAGCAGCGGACATGTGTACCTGTGAACAGAGTATAGGTGCGAATAATTTGGAGAGGTCATATGCGTTCTCAGAAGTTTTTGCCAAAAGAACAAGTTTGAGGAAATTGACCAGATGAGTCTTGATGAATTTCACTAAATGTTCTTTGACTTAGGTTCCAGAGTTGTACGGATTTGAAAATCCACACAATTGAGGAATCTTGAAGAAAAATGTTGCTTAGAGAAACAGATCAATAACAGATGATATGTGAGGTGTTTAGTGTGTGAAGAGTTGAGGAATAAACACCTTTTGAAGAGTTGAAAAAAAAACATTAGGATCAACAAGGGCAGTAAAAGTAACTTTTAATTACCCTTGATGAAGAACACGACGAACTAGGAAGTGTAGATTTGAAGCTCGTCGGTTCAAATCTTCCACGCCCTAACTTGGTTGAGGAAGACAGCTACGGCGGTGGCGGAGTAAAGAAATCCGCATCCGGCGTGAGTACGGCGGCGACGAGGTCGAGGCCGTGAAGCTCTTACTCAGCGGCGACGATGGAAGTAGCGGCGGTGCTAGGGTTGGGGAGCTCGAGCAAGGGAGTGAGGTCGAGCGGAGTAAAAGTGAAGTGAGGAAGGGAGAGGGGTATTTATAGCTGAAGGAAAAACCGCTCGCCCGAGGAAATACGACGAACATGCCCCTGACCTTTCTCATTCACTTGACATGTGTCACCCACGTATAGAGAGGTGGCGATCATGCGAGATCGTGGGTGAATAGATAAACACCGCATAGAATGCAGAACGGTTTGAGCGGCAAAGCCAAGATAAGATAGGTTTTAAAGTTCCGTTCGCAATTTGTTCAGCTGACAAGGACATAGTGAAGATTTGGAATGAGATTCAAATAGAACGCACATGAAGAATTTGTGAATAGACTGGGTTGAGTTTAGCATAGAGGGGGAAGGGTCCGATCACATTCACTTAGCAGAAAGAGCAACTAGAAGAAATAGCAATAAGGGAATGTTGTAGAGGACATAAACTCGTATATATAGTCAAAGAAGAAAAATGACAGAAATAGTGAAGACAATGCAAGTTGAAAACAACTGAGGAATTTCAAAGAACTGAGGAAAAACTCAATTGAATATTCTCAACATTTGGTGGTGGCGTGACCCACCGTTTAAGAATGATCATTTCAGACACCGCGTACAATTATCGTAGGGTTCTGAGAATCAAATTCTTCGTTAATTTCTTCACACTTAGAGTGTTATTCTTCATTGATTGAAGAAATTTTTTTCTTCATGTGTTGCACATCCAAGTCATCAATTTTGCATAAGTGTTATCATGAGTGTCCTTTTAAAGAACATTCGAAGATTCTAGGATATTTAGCTCACACCGCAACTTGCTAAATCTCTTCTCATCCAAGGGCTTAGTGAAGATATCGGCTAGCTGTTCTTCAGTCTTCACATGCTCAATAGAGATGTCGCCCTTCAACACATGATCACGAAGAAAATGATGATGAATCTGAATGTGCTTTGTCTTCGAGTGCTAAACTGGGTTATGAGCAATCTTGATGGCACTCTCATTGTCACAGTAGACTGGCACATTCTTCACGTTGACGCCGTAGTCCTTGAGTGTTTGCTTCATCCATAGTAGTTGAGCACAGCAAGAACCAGCAGCAATGTACTCAGCTTCAGCAATAGACAGTGATACGTAGTTCTGTTTCTTCGAGGACCAACAGACCAAGGATCATCCGAGGAAATGGCATGTGCCAGATGTTGACTTGCCGTCCACACGATCACCAGCATAGTCAGTGTCTGAATATCCAATGAGATCAAAAGCCGAGCCCTTGGGGTACCATAATCCAAGTGTTGGTGTGTGAGCTAGATATCGAAGAATATGCTTCACAGCCTTATGGTGTGATTCCTTCGGTGTAGCTTGAAATCGGGCACACATGTAAACACTAAGCATAATATCTAGCCTAGATGCACATAAGTACAATAAATAACCAATCATGGAGCGGTATACCTTTTGATCGAAGTCAATACCATTTTCATCAGTGCATAGATGACCATTTGTGGGCATAGGGATTTTGACTCATTTGCAATCTTGCATGCCAAATTTCCTCAGCACATCTTTGAGGTATTTCTCCTGAGATATGAATATGAAATTGCGCTGTTGATGAATCTGAAGAACTAAGAAGAATTTCAATTCCCCCATCATATACATTTGATATTCTTCACTCATCATATAGGCAAATTCATCACTGTAACATTGGTCAGTACAGCCAAAAATGATATCATCAACATAAATTTGGCATACAAACAATTCACCATCATAAGATTTAGTGAAAAGAGTTGGGTCTAGTGAACCGGGTTTGAAGCCTTTCTTCATGAGGAATTCCTTCGAAGTACCATACCACGCCCGTGGGGCCTGCTTGAGGCCATAGAGGGCCTTATTGAGTCTGAAGACTTTGTCAGGATGCTTTGGATCTTCAAAACCTGGGGGTTGAGCAACATATACTTCTTCCTCAAGCTTACCATTGAGGAATGCACTTTTCACGTCCATTTGATATAAGATGATATCATGATGGTTAGCATAAGCAAGTAATATGCGAATAGCTTCAAGTCTAGCAACAGGTGCAAAAGTTTCATCGAAATCAATTCCTTCAACCTGTGTGTAGCCTTGAGCTACAAACAGTGCCTTATTCCTCACCACAAGGCCATTTTCATCTTGGTTGTTGCGGTTGATCCACTTTGTGTCGATGATATTGTGCTTGTGAGGACCTGGACGTTTGACCAGTTCTCAGATGTTGTTGAGCTCGAATTGATGTAATTCCTCTTGCATAGCTTGAATCCACTCAGGCTCCAGAAATGCTTCATCTACCTTAGTGGGCTTTGTGATAGAGACGAAAGCAAAGTGCCCACAAAAGTTAGATAAATGTGAAGCTCTTGAGCGTGTGAGAGGACTTGGAATGTTGATCTGTTGATGATTTTCTCAATTTGCACTTTTTTTGCAACGCGAGGATGAGCGGGTTGTCATTGAGGAATTTGATCCAAAATCGGACCTGATAGCTTAACGACGACCCATTACGGTGGATGCCACATGTCGGTCACCCTTGACGAAAGCACTTCCATGACACGGCATTTATCGTCATGGAAGTGAACACTTCCGTTATGATAATTGTGGTAATGTCATGGAACACTTATACGACAGCACAGGTTGGACTATCTTGTCAGGACCCCGATTCCAAGCCACATCGATCTAGCCGGTAACACCTCATATCACTTTGCGGCCTCACGCACGGTATTCCACGGGTGCCGCCTTACCATGGCCCGGGACCGTTTGCGCCTTTTGGCTCACGTATATGATAGTGTCGCTAGCATCCATATGACAGAGAACCCGGGCCGACATGGCTAGTCGTGAACCCAACGCGGCACAGACCTATGGAGACAGGCATACATGAATCACATCGAGCATGTCGGTCATCAGCGAGTGATTCCGGGCTGTAGCACTGGGCAAACAGGACTCCGGGGAACCCGGGCTGTAGCAAGCTAGGCAGGACTCTGGAAGTCACCGCGTGACATTTCCCCGAAGCGACAGACATAGGAACAAAGTGAAACACATGCCGGCCAGTCAAGTGTCCTGAACAGTAGTGCTAGGCTAGCAGGACTCCGGTGAACCGTGCTGTAGCGGACTACTATGGCTCGAGGAACACTAGACTACATTTCCCCATAAGAAAGGCTGCCAAGGATAAACAACTAGATTGTCGGATCCCACTCATACCGAGCATTTCAATCATACACACAATATGCCCGATATGAGTACATACAACATGGCATCACAACAAAACTCAACAACTCAAGTACTTTATTTAAAGGCTCTAGAGAGCCATACATAACATGTTGATACAGATAGGGGTCACATGACCCGACACTCAAGTCATACAATCATACAAGCACAAGCGGAAGTAAATAGTCTGAGTACAGACACTAGAAAGAAAGAAGGCTTCTCGAAGCCTGTCTATCTACATAGGGCCCTCCATGGCCAGGATCACCACCTGGGTGGCTAGTCACTCGTCGACGTCAAGGTCTACGTAGAACCCGTCAGAGGGGGCGGTGTTGTCGTCTAAAAACAGTAATTAAGAAAACATGAGTACAAAGGTACTCATGTTGTCTTACATCAGAACCTAATATATATGCTCATTCTCAAGAAGGTGGTGGGGTTATTGCAGCAAGCCAGCTTTGACTCTTGGCTAAGCTATCCTACGGAACTCCACTAGTAAAATAGTTTTCGCACACGAGTCCACTACTCACCAACACAATACTCCACCGGGGATCCTCTCTCGTCATCCTACGTGAGGGCCATCCTCGGTACTCACACTTATCTTGAGACTTTTAATAGTATCCATTTAACTTGTCTATGAACTGTATAGGCAACCAAGTAGTCCTTTACCGCGGACGCGGCTATTCGAATAGTTTTATACCCTGCAGGGGTGTACTTCTTCATACACGCTTTCACCACTTACCGCAGTTTACATGACATGTACTCGGCAACCTTCAAGCGGAAGTCCAGCGAGGGTGTCGGCCACGGCCTACCTAAACACTTAAGTCTCTAGTCCAGGTTTATCGCCTATCCCGGTTCCATCCGCAGGGAGTCAGGCCGAGGTTTCTACATACGGCCCCGAACGATGTGAACAGGGTCCCGAGACGCCAAATGGGCGCCCGGCATACCCGGCCACGTTGTATCTACCGCAACATAGCCCACCCCTAGGGTCAGCGCTATGCACGGCTGCTAACACATAACCTACAAACACCAGAAACTATTTGCAACTCCTGGACAGAGTACTAGGGTGATTAAGAAGCCAAGAGGGTCCATTGGTTTCGGGCCCAATGTACGGTAGTAACTGCATCTTAAATCACACATACAGATCTCAGTTCTTATGGACGGCCTCAATGAAACAACCCACCATGTACTCCTACATGGCCTCTCATCGATACCTTTACCAAAACATGTTCAACACATCCCTCATATTACCGACATAATCATATCACTCTAGCCCATCACCCAGATGAACCAGACCTGACACAACTCTAAGCATAGCAGGCATAGCAAGGTAGGAATCACATACATGGCTCAATCAACTCCTACACATGCTAGTGGGTTTCATCTAGTTACTGTGGCAATGACAGGTCATGCAGAGGATAAGGGTGCAGCTACCGTAGCACACAGCAGTTTGAATCGCGTTGTCTTAATGCAGTAAACAAGAGCAGAAGCGGGAACATGGGTTGTATCGAAATGATCAATGGGTTGCTTGCCTTTTGTAGAGGTAGTAGGGTACTGCCCTTCAGACGGATACTCGGGGTTATCCTCGGAGGCAGAACTTACCACGAAAGACACACTGAACATAATCAACACATGGCAATATGCAACAATATGATGCATGCTATGACATGGCAAGATCAAAGTGTTTTGGCCTAATGCAAGCTAAAACAGAAGGGTATGAACTCATTTGAATCAAAGATTCAAATATAGCTCATTAAACATGGCCTTATTAGTGCATTACCTTATTCTGATTAAACAGCAGGGTTAACTTGTTTTGTCATGCATGAAACCATTACAGATGGATAGATTGAATTTTTCTGATCATTTTTCATATATAAATCTTTGCATTTGGAGCTATGGTTGATTTTCTATGGTTTTTAGAAGTTTTGACTATTTTCTGGAATTTCCTATTAAAGAATAAAATCAGTAATTGATTTAATGCGTCAGCACTACGTCACTGTGAGGTCAGCGGGTCAAAGGCGCCAGCCCAGGTCAAACCTGACTGGTGGGCCCCTTCTGTCAGTCTCTCAGCTAACTAACAGAGTTAGTTAGTGTTTAGTTAGCACTAAACTGGGTTAGTTAGGCTCTGGGCCCACATGTCAGTGAGAGAGGGTTAGTTAACGACGTCATTAACCTCTAACAGAGTGATTAGCTCTAATTTAAACTAATCTGAATTAGTTAGGAGCCGGCCCCACCTATCAGTGTCTCAGGCGGAGTCAAACTGGGGTCAAACCCCTGGTCAGCGGGGTTAATCCCGCCGGCGTTGAGCCGCCGGCGAGGCCGAGATGGCGGAGAGCTTCGGAAATTAGCCACAGGCGACCAATTCGACCGCGGTTTGGTCCTACGCGTAGCTGGGGCTCGTGCGCATCTAGTGGGGCAAGTGGGAGGAGCTGGGGTGGAGCGAGCTCGCCGGAGTCGAGCTCGTGGTGGCGGCCGGAGCATGGCCGTTGGTGATTTTGCTGCTGCAGCAAGCTAGGGGGGAAACGGACATGCTAGCGAGGCACTGCGAGGTGCGGGGAGTGCGTTAAGCACCCGGGCTTGACCAAAAGGCCACCGGAGTGACGCCAGCATCGAGCTCGCGCGGCGGCATGCTACGGTGAGCAAGGGGGCGGCGTCTACGGCGGGCAAACGAAGCAGAGAAGAGGGGGGATCGGTAGAGGAGCTCACGGCGGTTGCAGGACGCGTCTCAGCGGGCTCGGAGGAGGTCGGACGTCGTCGGGGCGTTGCCGACGATCTCGGCGGACCGAGGAAGAAGAAGGAGTCGGGGAGGCGCTTGGAGGCGTCCGGCGTTGCGTGAGTCGACGAGGAGGCGTAGACGATGGAGGCGGAGCTCATGGGCACGTCAGGGAGGCGAGGGGTGGCTCTGGTGGCAACTACAGCGAACGGCAGCGAGGATCGCGCTTGGCCATCACGGGAGAGGGTGAGGGAGACGAGGGGGGAGAGAGGGGAGGAGTGCAGGGAGGTGCTGGGCGTCTCCGTGGCGCTCGAATGGGGACGAGGAGGCAGCAGGAGGTGGAAGTAGGAGGTGGCCGCGGGAGCACGCGCCGGCGACACGCCTCTGCCTACTGGCAGAGGTGGGTGACGACTGGCCCAGGCCAGGTGAGCCGGCCAGCACAGGTAAGGCCCAGGTGGGCTTCTCCCTCTCTCTCTTTTTCTAATTTGTTTTCTTTTTCTATTTAACTGCAACTGTTGGGCTTTATTAAAAATACTAAAACGTTTCCAAAAATCCTGAAAATAATTGTGGGCTCTGTTTAGAATATTTCCAACAGCGAATATTTATTTCTAGAATTATTTGAGCATTTAAATTATTTTATAGCATTTAAATGCCCAAATTCAAATACTTATGATTTAATTCAATGACCTTTTGTTGACCTAGAAAATTGTGCACCAATTTTGCCAGAGGTTCTAACCCAAGACAAAGAGGGTGAAGTTTTTAGAAGGGCATTTCAGGTTCATTGAAAATAATTTTAGTAAACCCTAGTTGTTTCCAAGGGGGTGTTGGGGGTTTCTGCCTTCCCCATTTCAAATTTAAGAGGAATTTAAACATGATGCACACTCTAATGCTTGAACTAGCTAGGGTGTGACATATCTTGATTCTGTCATAAAATCGTCATGGATGTACAGCATGACAGAAAACATGACCTACTGTGACAAACACGTATCATCACCGAAGTGTCTTTTTTTGTAGTGACAGAAATGAAATGACAAAGGCCCCGAATTTCGAGGGATGTCGTATTTATTATATTGATCATAAAAATATATACATCGATAGAGGTATGTACAATGGGGAGAGCTGGTGGCTCAAGTATAGTAAGGCCGAAGATGAGCAATGTTCCATGGCATGTTGTTCTCCTGGTCAGAGGTGTGTGATTTCTTGTGCTCACGTATATCATTGAGATAATATGAGCCATTTGTTGATATTCTTACTGAACACAAAAGTTCCTACCCAAGGTGGGGACATTTTATGCATGTCTGTCTGATCTTGAATCAGCTGAAGCTCTAAGTCGCCCTCTTGAAACGCCCGAGTCTTGACTCTATGGCTATGATAGCGGTGCATGTCTTGCTGATATATCGCCGAATGCACCGACTCATTGTCAGTTTCAACATAAGCCGCCACTCAGGGCAAGTCATGGCAGATATCACTTGGGAGAACCGCCTCTGCACCATAGACCACGAAGGAAGGCATATAGCCTGTTGACCTATTGGGGGTGGTATTAATACTCCAAAGCACTGAAGGTAGCTCCTCAACCAAGAAATTCGGCATTCGTTCCAAAGGAACCATAAGCCGGGGCTAGATGCCTCTCAAAATTTCTTCGTTAGCCCTTTCTGCTTGACCATTAGACTGTCGATGAGCCACGGAAGAAACATCAAGACGGATATGCTCTGTTTAACATAATTCTTTCATAACACCTTATACAGATTAGTGCCATTACCAGTGACGATACTATCAGGATAACCAAGGAGGAAGATAAGCTTTTTAACAAACTGAACTGCAATCGCTACATCACACTTGCTAACCGGCTCTTCCTCAACCCACTTGGTAAACTTGTCACCCGCCACCAAAAGGTGGGTCTTCTTATCTTTAGACATCTTGAACAGTCCAAGCATATCAAGTCCCCAGACTGCAAATGGCCAAGTTATTGTAATCATCCCCAATTCTTGAGCTGACACATGAGCTCGTCTAGAAAATTTCTGACACCCATCACACTTGCTGACAATATCTTCCAAATCAGCATGAGCCATCAACCAATGAAACCCATGATGAAAATCTTTATCCACCAAAGACTTTGATTTGGCATGATGACCACAATCGCCTTCATGAATTTCTCGCAAGATTTCACGGCCCTCCTCAGGAGAAACACAATGTTGGAATACACCAGTGACACTGCGGCGGTGTAACTCGCCATTGACAATAGTCATAGACTTAGACCTCCTGGTTATTTGCCTTGCCAAAGTTTCATCCTCGAGTAACTCGCCCCGGGTCATATAAGCTAGATAAGGCAACGTCCAATCTGGAATATCATGAAGAGCCGCCACCAACTACGCCTCCAGGCCAGGGACAACAAGGTCTTGTTCAGATGGTAACTTGACCAAAGGATTGTGTAATACATCAAGAAACACGTTAGGAGGCACCGGCTTACGTTGGGACCCAAGATGGCTTAACGCACCAGCCGCCTCATTGTTTTGTTGGTCAAGGTGGTCCACCTGACAACCCTTAAAATGACCAGCAATATTGTCAACCGCCCAGCGATAAGCCGCCATGAGCGGGTCTTCAGAGTCCCACTTGCCAGAGACTTGCCGAGCCACTCTGAGTCGCCCAGACACCTGACCCATCTTAAATCCATCTCTTCGGCTGTCGACATTTTGTGAACGAGGGTCCCCAGACATTCCTGCCTGCGGCCCACGGTGTGGCTTTGTCGGCAAGCCCGTACGGCCCATCTTCATTAACAAGGAATCAAGACCCTCGCGAGGGGCCAAGCCCCTCGAGGAGGATGACACAAGACCTCCTCAGGAGCGGCCTCGCTAGGCTGGCTCGTGAGGGGCGGAGAGTTCAAGGTCGGGCAAACCTCGCGAGGTTCTCGTGACGTGAGCCATGACGATCGAGACCAGGCGGGTGCCAGCGCGCAGTGTCCCTGTTTCCTCTTTGGTGCTAAGGGGGCAAGCGCAAGCGCGGAGTACCAAGGCTTCAAGCAAAGGTTTCCATATTGGTGCAACAAGACCAAGACCAGAAGGACGGCAAGACGGGGGTCACCATGGAGCCCAGGACGACATCATCACCAGAACCTTTGGCAGGCGAAGACCACCTTTTGTCAGGATAGCTTGTACTAGCTGTCCCCTTTCAAATTGGCCGTTGTTGGCTCCCTTCCCGCGCAATATTTGGGGAGAGGACCAGGGCCTCTATAAATAGGACTAGCCACCACCATAGGCAAGAGAGAGGAACTAAGTCATCCTCAGCCACACAAGTGCCCCAAGCACAAGAACACCTCAACCTCAAGAGGCTATGCTTCTCCTTGTACTTTTCATCCTCAGCCCAAGAGGCAATCCACCACCACCACACTGGATTGCGGGATGACACCACAACGGTGGCCCGAACCTGTATAAATCTTGTGTCCCTTATGTTGCAAGTTCGTTGAGTTAGTTCGTGAGATCTAGGCTAAGTAAGGACGCGAATCGATAGGGGGGGAGACCTTCGCGCCCACCCCAGTGTTCGAACCTTAAGTATTTTGCCGTAACCCATGATCTGACATTTGGCATGACAAGTAGGGGTCCTCCGGAGCTTCTTCCCCACCAGACGACCCACCGATGCTCCATGGTTCCGATGTCCGGTGACCCGAGGGCTGACGATGACCGATGGGCAGCCTGGCCCGCCCGGGTGATGCCACCCATCCAGGAAGTCATCAACCCCGTGTCTCAGGCGCCACGCACCCCAAACACCATGGGGCGTGGGCGGCGCGGCCACTCACCCTCGGCTCTTACCCCCCGACAGATGCGAGCCGCTACAAGGGCCGCCAGCCATGCCGCAACGACGGCGCCGCACACCAAGAGGGATCAGGCGAACATGCGGGCCGCGCTCATAGTGGAACGTGAGATAATGCGGTGCCGGCTGATGGAGAGCGGCCGAGATGCATTGCTGGAACACGTCACCGAGCTCCAGGAGGCGGCGGCCACGGGAGCACCGCCTTTCTGCTACCAGCTCACGCCCCAGGCAGCGGCAAGATCCCATGCCTGGCCTCGCCGCGCCCGCGTACCCCCAAGTGCGCCCTAGGGCTTTGTCGACATCAGTGCGGTCCACAGCGGAGGGTGTCCCCTCGCATCCGAGCCACCCCCGGATGGGCGAGGGCACGAGCGTCCTCGGACATGGCCTCATCGGAGCACCAACCCTCCATCCTCAGGACAACGTGACGGGCCGAGCGACATGGAGCGTGGGGCACTTCGGCGAGGTCTTCGGGGCAGCGGCCTCGAAGGCCTATGTGCCCCGCATGATGGATCAGGAGTACACGCCGGAGGACGACCCCGGCTTGTTCCTCAGGCCAGGATGGGAGGAGGAGGCTGTCGGATTTCGGGTTTCGGCAGACCCTTAAGGTTCGAACTCTGGGGTGCGCGCGAAGATTACGTCTTCTACCTCTCCGTCTCGCAAGGACCCTAACTACTGAAAGAACTGCGCAAGAGACACAAGGTTTATACTGGTTCGGGCCACCGTTGTGGTGTAATACCCTACTCCAGTGTGTGGTGGGTGGATTGCCTCTTGGGGCTGATGATGATGAACAATACAAGGAAGAACAGCCTCGCGAGGGTCTACTCTTGGCTGGGGCAATGAACTGCTGGGAGGAGTTCAGCCACCTTTCTCTCTCTCTCTCTATGCTTCCAACCTCTCTTTCGAGCCTCCCCTTCCTTCTTTTCCAACCAACCCCTTGCTATGTGGGCGGCTGGTACTATTTATAGAGGCCCTGGTCCTCTTCCCAAATATTGAGCGGGAAGGGAGCCAACAATGGCGGGCTAATTTGAAGGGGGACAGCAAGTATCAGCTATCCTGACAAAAGTAGTCTTCGCCTGCGCAAAGCTCTGGTGATGACGCCGTCTTGGGCTCAACGGTGACCTCCGTCTCGTAGTCCTCCTGGTCTTGGTCTCGTTGCACCGAAATGGCAACCTTTGCCTGATGCCTCGGTACTCCGCGGCTGCGCTTTCTCCCTTTGCACCAAAGAGGAAAGGAGGACGCTGCGCGGGCTGGCACCCGCCTGGCGCCCTGAGTCGTCATGGCTTGCGTCACGGGCACCTCGCGAGGTACCCCGCCTTGATTTCTCCGCCTCCTCGTGAGCCAGCCTGACGGGGCCGCGCCTGAGGAAGCTCCACGTCGTCCGCCCCGCGAGGCTTGGCCCCTCGCGAGTGTCTTGAGTCTTGTGTTGATGAAGATGGGCCGTGCCGGGCCTCCTTTGAGCCATGCCGCAGGCAGGCAAGTCTGGGGACCCCCGTTCCCAGAACGCCGACAGTAGCCCCCGGGCCCAAGGCGCGTCCGGACTTGGTCGTGCTGAGAGGCAAAAGGGCATGGGTTAAGCGCCGCGGGCCCTAACAGCCTGCGGCCTTGGGCGCCACGTGGCGGTTGATTGGACGTGGGCGGCACAGTTCCCCCACGCCCCCTTATTCCGCGCCCTGCTAGGCGGACTTGTAGTTGTACACAGCCGCTCCCCTTCCTGTTGCTCGAGCGTACCCTGTTCTTCCTCCCTTCGAACGCCAGCTCCTGCTTCCAATCCAATCTCGAATCTTCCCCCTCCTTCCCATCGCCATGGCTCCGACGAAGAAGGAGATAGGGAAGAAACCCATGCCTCCATCTTGTGTGCCACCGTCGGTGGCCCCCGCCATTGGCCGGTCGACCATACTCGATCGAGAGTGCCTGGGCAAGGTCAGCTTGGCTCTGGCCACCATCTTCAATGAGTGCGGGAGGACGAGGGCCTGGCCCACTCCCCACTTCTCCATCGACAGGATAGCTACCGAGGTCACATGTTTTGACGACGCCCTGTGGGCGGGTCTGGTTCCCCCCTTTTCCGGTTTCTTCAATGCCGTGCTCTCCCATTATCAGATCCACATGATGCACCTAAGTCCTTAGTCCATCACCCTCCTTTCGGTCTTCGCCTTCGTTTGCGAAGCCATGGTGGGCATCCCTCCTTTGGTTGCCTTGTTGCGCCACTTCTTCTCGCTGCATCTTGTCGACCCTACCCAATGCTGGGCGTGCGTGAGCTTCGCCGCCGAGCCTGAGACTGCGGCCTCTGGGATCGACTTCAAGCTCCCCCTGCCCACAGTTGGGTTACGCGAGCGCTGGCTGTATGTGGACGCAGGGGTGCCCAGCCCCCTACTATCGGAGCTGGCCTCGCCTGCGGTCCCCAATTCGGGTTGGGGCCAGGAGATGTTCGAGAGCCCCCGGCTCGTCTTCGTCTGGCGCCGCTTCCCGCTCTTGAGGTCGCTTGGCATGACAGCACCCAAGGTGGTAAAGGAGTTTCTGTTATGCCGTGTTGCTCCCCTTCAGCGCCACTCTCGCCAGATGTGGGCCTTCCGTGGGCGCGAGGATATCATGAGGCTCCAGGAAGAGGACCTGGCTCCTGAGGTGCTGAAGACGGCGCTCTTGACCTTGGCCGGGGACCCCAACCCCGATAGTGTCCGATAGGAAGGGGCCTTGTTGTATCTCTGCCAGAGCAGGGTCGACTTCGTGAAGCAGATGCCCGTCTTTGATGAGTGGGGGCTGCGTCCCGCCAGCCTCCAGGGACCTCGTGAGAATCCAGTGGTGGTGACTGCCCTTCCAATCGGCCAAGGCAACTCCTCCTCAAGTGGCGGAGTAGGGAGGCATGCGGCGCCGGAGGCCGAGGGGGCTCCCGATGAGGTGACAGCGCCGGGTGGTGCTCTCGAGGGGACAACTCCTAGGACCCGTGCCACTGAGGCTGAGGGTGGCAAGCAGCCGCTCCTAGTGCCCGGGGCTGAGGCTTCTGAGGCCCCAGCCGCGTCTTCTGGTGAGGTGATTGGCGGCACGCGCCAGGCAGACGCCCCTGACGCGGATCGCTTTGATGCTCCGTCTTCGTTGCAGGTTGACCCTTGCACTCTTCTCTTGGGCCACTTCTGCGTGGACTTTGAGGCCCTCCGGAGGAAAAGGGAGGCCCTGGGTGATGACTTCCCTTGTCGCATGCTGAAGCGCAGGAAGTACTTCGCCACTGACGAGTAAGTCTTCTCCCTTTCTGGTTCCTGATCCTCTTGTTGCTTTCACTGATCCTTGCTCCGCAGGCCCCTTCCGGCCGAGCTCGCGGAAGTAGCCGAGGTGCCGCCTCCTTTGGCTTCGCCCCCTCTACCATCCTCAAGTGCTCCGAGCAGCTCTGCCCTTGTGGTGAGGGCGATCAACGGGGTGGACCTTCCCGAGGTGCACCGCAGCCCTTCATTCCCCCCGATTTTCCTTCGCGGGCCCTCTCGAGGCATAGCCAGCCTGCCGTGGGCTTCTTGTCTGGTCGCGGACTGCAACTGGTTGAAGCACCCCCTGCGCCCTTCATCTGGAGACGGGCTGGCTCCAGGCTGGGCTTCTGGTGCGGCGCGCCCGGCCGTGGCGAGGGTGCCAGCCCCCAGCCCCCTGCCCGGAGGGGGAATGATGATTCGTGGCCCCCGGCGCTTGCTTGGGGCTGACGATGGTGTGGAAGACGTGCTCGAGCACGCCCGGGAGCGCCGCGCTCGCCGCCAAGGGTTTCTTCGAAGGGCGACTTACGCGGTGAACCTTCTTGGGGAGGAGCTTGCTGACGAAGACGCGCGCCTGGAGGCCGAGGGCCTGCGCCTGGCTGCAGGGAGGCGCGAGCTGGAGGCCGCCATCGTCCTCGCGCGCTGTCAGCGTGATCTTGACGATGAATAGGCGAAGGCGTCGCTAGAGGCCTCTCGGGTGGCCCGATCCCAGGTTGCCGAGGAGGCCCGGAGAGCTGACCGACGGCTAGAGGCGGCGGAGGAGCAGGCTCGGGAGATCCTGGCCTGGTGCCACTCACTGGAGGAGCAAGTGGAGCTGCGCGAGTCGGCCCTTGCGTCGATGCGGGTGGCCTCTAGCGACCCAGCTCAGCCCCAAAAGCGTGAAGAAGCGTTGACACTGGAAGCTGCCGAACGCACCCGTGAGTACGAGCGGCTGGAGACGAGGGAGCGCTTGGTGACGCAGGCGGAGGACGATGTCGCCGCACGGGAAGCTCGTGTCTTGGAAGAGGTCGGACGTTGGGTGGCGATGGCGCTCCAAGACGTCGAGCGCGAGTTCGAGGGGAGGCTGGAGTTGATCCGGGTCGAAGCTGAAGGGAGGACCGCAGCCTTGAGGGTCAAGCGGGAGGAGGCGACGCGGCTGGCCGGCGCCTCCCGGGCCGCCCTTGAGGTAGGGCAAGGGGAGTTAGCCGCCTCCCAGGCCGAGATGCTCCGTCTTCGCCAGCGGGTGGAGGAGGCTGAGGGCGTCGCGCGCCAAAACGCGGATGAGATATGTCAGCGGCAGGTCCTGGAGCACATGCACGGCCCCATGCTCGCCACGCTCCGGGAGAGAGCTAGCGCAGCCTTGGGTAACATCTGTGAGGCGGCTGTTAGCGAGCCGCACACAGCCAACTATGCTGGCAACCTTCAGTTCTTCACCGCCGTGGTGACGCAGCTGGAGGCGCGGTCGGCCAGGGCCGACAGGTTGGTGGAAGAGAGGAGCCGCGCCCTGCTCGGGCGCGTCTTTTCCCGTGTCTTCAGTCATCTCCTGAACATGGATTCCCACTTCGATTTTGACGCCGTCATCACCCCAGTTCCCCAGGCTGTCCGAGGCGATTTGGCGCACTGGGTGGAAGACAACGTGGATGCCCTTGTCAGGGCCTTCGCTTTGGATGATGACGACGTGATCGTGGCTGCTGACGAGGGCGGTGCGGCGAACGGCCCTGACGCCGCTGGTGGCGACGCGGACAACGATGGCGAGTTCAGTGACGCCAGCGACGGCTCGGGAGGTGCTTCCGAGGGCGCATTGGGGGATTGGTCCGACTGAGTGTGTATCGCTCCTGTCTTTTTTACCCTGCACGAATAGAACTCAGGTTTTTGACCTGATCGCTGTGAGAGCATTTTGGGAGGGGAAGCCCCTCATGTAAAACCTGTGTTCATCGTATTGGTAGTTGTCATATTGCACGAGCGCCCACGCCTGGTGGTTGGCTGGTTTACCTTTGTTTCGCGCAAGCCCCGAAGCAGCCTATGGCAGGGCGTGACGTCTTGGGTGTTCTTTAGTTGAATCCGTAGGATATGAGAGTGTCGCCGTCGGGGAGCTTCACAGGCGTTGGCCTTTTTCACAGGCTCCGGGCCTTTTCCCAAATGAGACGGCTTCAAAGGCATTTGCCTTCTTCACAGGCCCTGGGCCTTTTCCTGAATGCGATAGCTTCACAGGCATTTGCCTTCTTCACAGGCTCTGGGCCTTTTCCTGAACGCGACAGCTTCACAGGCGTTTTCCTTCTTCATAGGCTCTAGGCCTTTTCCTGAACGCGACAGCTTCACAGGCACTCGCCTTGCTTCATAGGCTCTGGGCCTTTTCCAAAATGTTATAGCTTCACAGGCACTCGCCTTGCTTCACAGGCTCTGGGCCTTTTCCAAAACGCAATAGCTTCACAGGCACTCGCCTTGCTTCACAGGCTCTAGGCCTTTTCCAAACAGGAAAACCTCCGCAGGCACCCGAAAATACTCCCGAGAGGGAGCAACAGCGGCAGTTTGGGTTGCGCACGAGCCAGGCCTGACCCGACTCGCGAGGGGCTCGCGAGTGGAGGCAGCTGTGGCGAAGTGGTAACCAGAACGCGAGCAATGGCTCTAACGAGAATAATCACCCCTTCCCCGAACACACGCAAATCTCAAATTCGAATCCAACTTAAATCCAGCGGGGGAAAAGATACAGCCAAAGGGAAAGGCAATGAAAGCAGACAAAAGGCCGTGTCCGGCACATAATCTAGTCTTGGACGTCTTCTCACCAGCGTGGAGCTAAGTGCTGTCCACTGGGCGTGGGAGGGAGCCCCAGGGCATGAGGCCGGCACCCCTGAAACTCCGGGGCGTGTACATCCCCACTCATTATTACATGAGAGTGTCACGGGGCGGCGAGCTTCACAGGCACCGGGCCTTCTTCACAGGTACTGGCGTTGCTTCATATCGCCAGACGAGGGCCCCGCCTTGCGCCACACTCTAGTGCCATCAGCAACGACCGGAACCCAGGACGCCGCCCGATGGGGTAGAGCGGTCGCCAGCGGTTCCCCCGACGACCACGGGTCCTCCGCCAGGGGCAGGCCCTGAGGCACCTCCCCAGAAGAGGGCCTACCTCCTGAGAACACCTTGCTCCGAACGCCACGGTGGTGATGTCGGATCTCGGCCCCTCTCCTGCAGCCCCCTGCGCCCTCCTCCCGAGGGGTAGGAGACTGTGGGAGCGGGGCAGCTGCTTGCTGCGGCGACCTGCACCTCCTGCGATCCATGGTTAGTGTATACCTTCTCCTGAAGAATCAGTGGTGCCCGATAATCGTTGCCTCCAGCGTGGCCAGTGGGACCGTTCTGGGGCTCCTGGAAAGGCTTGGCTTCTAGTGCCTCGTCCACCCAGCTTGGGCTGAGGAGCGAGCCTTGTCCGTTCTCGTGCGGGTGTCCTTGGTCCATCATGAGGGGCACGTATTCCTCCGGCGATGTCATCCCGAATGCCACGCCATAATGCCCCGCATGCCACGCGGTCCCGCCTGTCACGCCCACTGCGGGGTGGCAGCGCGGCCGCCCACTTGGGCCGCGGGTCGCGTTGAGTCCTTCTTCTTCACGGGCCGGGGGCGGGGGCAGCGCCGCCGCCGGTCCGTTGCTGACAGCTTTGCTGGCGTCGGAGTAGCCTTGGAGCCCGCGGGCGTGCGCGGAGCCCCCGCGCGGGTCGCCCTGGGCTTGAGATGGGAGCTGGGTGGAGAAGGGGTGATCCCCCGAGGCGGCGAAGCCCAGGAGCTCCACCACTCGATCCAGCAGCATGTCGGGGCCGCCCTCCAGCAGTCTGCACCGCAGCAGCTCTCGGGCCACCATGAGCACGACCCTCGAGTTCGCCTACTCCCGGCGGGTGTACGGTGTCGTGGTCGCGGCGTGATTGGAGGCCCTTGCTGCCGACCGTGCCTGCGGCGGTGTAAGAGTTGTCGAAGTCTGTCCGCGTCGCCCGCGGCACACAGCGCCCTGCGGACCGCGAGCTGCCTGGGGCACGGGGTCGCCCGAGGCGAACGGTTCCGCGCGGGCGGGCCACGCAGCCCATGGGTCAGGGTTGCCCTCCTGGTCGTCGGGCATGGTGATGACGACGCGACGGGGCACAGAGCGGTGGAAGACGAATTCCGGCGCACCCCTACCTGGCGCGCCAAATGTCGGATTTTGGGTCCCGACAGACCCTTAAGGTTCGAACTCTGGGGTGCGCATTAAGATTACGTCTTCTACCTCTCCGTCTGGCAAGGACCCTAACTACTGAAAGAACTGCGCAAGAGACACAAGGTTTATACTGGTTTGGGCCACCGTTGTGGTGTAATACCCTACTCCAGTGTGTGGTGGGTGGATTGCCTCTTGGGGCTGATGATGATGAACAATACAAGGAAGAACAGCCTCGCGAGGGTCTGCTCTTGGCTGGGGCAATGAACAGCTGGGAGGAGTTCAGCCACCTTTCTCTCTCTCTCTCTCTATGCTTCCAACCTCTCTATCGAGCCTCCCCTTCCTTCTTCTCCAACCAACCCCTTGCTCCGTGGGCGGCTGGTCCAATTTATAGAGGCCCTGGTCCTCTTCCCAAATATTGAGCGGGAAGGGAGCCAACAATGGCGGGCTAATTTGAAGGGGGACAGCAAGTATCAGCTATCCTGACAAAAGTAGTCTTCGCCTGCGCAAAGCTCTGGTGATGACGCTGTCTTGGGCTCCATGGTGACCTCCGTCTCGTAGTCCTCCTGGTCTTGGTCTCGTTGCACCGAAATGGCAACCTTTGCCTGATGCCTCGGTACTCCACGGCTGCGCTTGCTCCCTTTGCACCAAAGAGGAAAGGAGGACGCTGCGCGGGCTGGCACCCGCCTGGCGCCCTGAGTCATCATGGCTTGCATCACGGGCACCTCGCGAGGTACCCCGCCTTGATTTCTCCACCTCCTCGTGAGCCAGCCTGACGGGGCCGCGCCTGAGGAAGCTCCACGTCGTCCGCCCCGCGAGGCTTGGCCCCTCGCGAGGGTCTTGAGTCTTGTGTTGATGAAGATGGGCCGCGACGGGCCCCCTTTGAGCCACGCCGCAGGCCGCAGGCAGGCAAGTCTGGGCACCCCCATTCCCAGAACGCCGACAAAGGCGTTACGAGCCGAAGCCTTCTAGGAGCCGCCAGAGAGCCCTGCCGGCCATGCCGTCGACGACAGATACAGGGTACCATTAATCCCTCAGGGGAAAGCTTACGCTAACCATGAGTCACAGGTGAACCAGGTCACGGCGCCAAACGATGGTTCCGGCAAGGCAATGCCCGCCCCGACAGGAGAGACCCACTGGGGGCTGTGTAGAAGGGGCTAGGAGCAAGGCCCCTCCTCGTGTCACACAGAGCAAGGCAACGCCCGGAGGTAGGCCCTCTCTCGAGGTGGGGATGGTGACCTTTCCCATGGAAGAGGACCCATGGTCGCCGAGGGCGCCGCTGGCATCCCCTCTACCCTCGTTGGGCCGTCCTGGCTTCCGGTCGTCCCGCGGTGGTAGGGGGTGGTGTAGGGCGGGGCCCTCGTCAGGCGATATGAAGTAAGGCTCACGCCTGTGAAGATCGTCGCCCGTGACATGCCCCGGAGCCTCAGGAGAGCCGCCCTCGGGCCTCGAGGGCTCCCTCCCATGCCCAGTGGCAGCACTTAGCTCCGCGCTGGTGAGAAGACGTCGAAGACTAGATTAGGTGCCAGACGCGGCCATTTGCTTTGGATCTCTTTTCTGTAACCCTACCTTCTAGATTTGGATTTAAGTTGAAGTTGAATTTTATTTGATGCGCGCGGGGGGGAGATGCCTTTTCTCGTTCGAGCTATTTCACGCAGTCTGGTTCTTGCATTATTTCAGAGTTCACGCTAGTCGCTCCCCCCTCACGGGCCCGTCACAAGCCGGGCTAGGCATGAAGCACACGAGCCATGCACGCGCCAAGCTGTGGCTGGCGCTTGCTTATCACACGGCCCCCTCGGGCGTGTCGACGAACTCATCAGGAGCATCTCAAAAACCCGCAATCTCTAGGGCCAGTTTTAGGCTAGTCCAAGCTAAGGTAAACCCCAACAACAACCTTGCCCCGGCATGCGTAAGCTCGTGAAGACGCGTACTCAATTTGACACAGAAGGATAAAAGCTACGATTGTTTACATGAGGGGCTCCCCCTCTCAAAATGCTCTTACAATATTCCGAGGCCATGCCCAAGTTTTTACAGGGTAAAACGGCAGGGGAATGAGGGATCAGCCGGATATGTCGCTCGCCACATCCCCCACATCACCTTCAGATGAACCGCTGGCGTCGCTGTCGCCGTCGCGGGCGTCGCCCCCACCTTCACCAGCGCCGGCGTCGCCGTCGTCAACCACGTAGCCTTCGTCTGCCACAACGACTACCCCATCGTCGTCAAAAGCGAAGGCCCTGAATAGTGCATCCACATTGTCTTCAACCCATCGTGCCAGGTCGCGCCGGATAGCTTCTAGTACGGGAGCAATGGCGGCGTCAAAATCGAAGTTGGGGTCAATGTTTCGGAGATGGCTGAAGACATGGGAGAACGCGCGCCCGAGCAGACTGCGACTCCTCTCCTCAATGAGTTGGCGAGCCCTCTCGGAGCGGTTCTACAGGCGCGTCACCACAACCCCAAAGAAGCGGAGGTGGCTGGCATTGTCGTTTGCATGTGGATGAGGAGCATTCTCATCGCAGATATGGCCCAGGGTGGTGTTGGCCATGTTCCTAAGGTCCTCGAGCATGGGGGCGTGCACACGCTCCAACGTCCGCCGCTCGAGCACTTCGTCCCTGTTCTACCGGGCGACGGACTCGGCGTCGGTGACCCACTACTGAAGAGAGAGCAGCTCGGCGTGGGCGGAAGCCAGCTTAGCCTGTGCCGAGGCCAGGACTGATGCGGTGGCCTCCTCGCGCCGCTCCACCTCGACCAACCTGGACTTGAGGGCAACTGTCCTACCAGCGGCCCCGGCTTCCACGAGCTTCAGCTTCAGGTTCTGCCTGCTCCTAAGATCCGCGCGAGCCTCGGCCACTCGGCGGTCGACCTCCTCCTGGGCCCTGACCTCGCGCGTGCCGAGATCGTCCTCCGCCTGAGCAACCTGGCGCTCCCTCGTCTCCAGCCGTTCGAGTTCAAGGCTGTGCTCCACGGCTTCCAGCGCAAGCACCTCCTCGCGCTTTCCGATCTCTTCCTCCTCGGTGGGCGATCCCCTCAACGACGCAAGGGCGGCCCTGCCTGCCTCCACCTGCTGATCCAAGACAGTGCTCCAGGCTTGGAGCCCACATGAGCGTTTCTCCGCGGCCTCGCGATGGCGGTCAGCTTCCCGAGCGTCCTCCAGAGCTCGGGAGCAGGCCTCACGGGAGGCTGCAAGAGAAGCCTCGGCCTTCTATTGTCCAGCTCACGCTGGTGGCGCCCGAGGTTGATGGCCACCTTCAGCTTGTGCCACTCCTCTGCCAACCGAAGACCCTCGGCCTTGAGGCACGTGTCGACACCATCAAGTTCTTCACCTAGTCGGTTCATCGCGCTCATCGCCTCTTGGAAGAGCTCATGACAAACAATGCTCCACCCGGGCTCGTACTCGGGCACACGGCTCATCTCGCCCTCTGCTACGGGGTCTGTGGGTGACGCCTGACGCGGTGCACCCCCTCTCAGTAGGGGGCTGGGGGCTGGCACTGCCCCAGGCGCCGACTGGGTCTCCCGAGGGGACCGAACTAAATGGGGCCCACTGCTTGAACAAGACGCCAAGATCGAAGCCAGCCAGTTGTCGAAAATGACCAGGGGACGAGCCCTTGGCACGCTTGCTGTGCTCCGAGCTAGGCCGCGAAGAAAAGACAGCGAAGGTGCGAGCTCAAGACGCCCTGATGACGGGCCAACTCCCGCGGTGGACCCCACATTGTGGGCAGCGCATGAGCCTGCAGCACTCGAGCTTGGCGTGTGCAATGAGACGAGGGGAAGCGGCTTCTCAGGAGATTTTACGGCCTTGGCAGAAGGGGTCCTAAGGGGACAATCGTCAGGAAGGAAAGCGACGCACAGAAGATCACCAAGTTAAGATACTTACTCGTCAACAGCGATATACTTCCTCTGTTTCAACGGCCCAAAGGTGCTGCTGCTGTAGCTTGGGGACCCCTTTCTCTTGCGGAGTTCTGCGAAGTCCACGCACAGCCGGCTGAAGCGCTGGACATGGAGGCCGACACGAGGCGCGGCTGGAGAAGTGCTCGGAGGGGCAGCCTCAGAAGCGCCAGGCTGAGGAGAGCCGGCTGGCTCTACCTCGCAGTGACTTGCCGAGGTCTCAAGAGCCCCGACCGCGGGCGACGCGGGCTGCATCATCCCTTCAACCGCTGCCCCAGGGCAAGGGTCACGAGACACCGAGGTCGATGCTTCGGGATTCCTGGGTGGCATCAACATCTCGGCACCTTCGCTATCAGCCCCCAGCGGTGTACGACCCCCTGCATCAATACTTAGGGCGAGCTCTGGGCTAGCATCGAGGAAAGGAACCACGATGATAGGGTTCTCGCGGGGCCCCACGAGGCCAGTGGGGTGAGGGCCCCACTCGTTGAAGGAGGGCATCTGCTCCATGAAGGTCATCTTGTTCGAGCAGCGGTACAAAACACAACTCTTCCTCGGCAAGTCGCCCAGCAACGGGATGCCCGTCAGGACCTCAAACACCGTTCGTCGTGCCTCATGGGGGAGCTTAAACTCCTGAAGTCTCATGTGGTCCTAGCTGCTGAGCAAGGCCCACATCGGCTGGGAGTGGCGCTGAAGCGGAGCAATTCGGCGCCGAACGAACTCCCTCACCACCATAGGTGCAGTCACACCAAGGTCTTTGAGCCATCTCAACCTGAGCCATGCGGGGACAATTCGTGGATCGGCGAGCCTCCGGTGGCACCAACCGGAGTTAGGAATGGCGGGCTCAGACAGAGAAGAGAGCAGGGGGTTGAGCACTCCGGCGTCAACAAACATCCACCGTGTCCGGAACTCGCTCGCGGATGGTGGAAGATCGAAGTCAATACCATCGCCGGCTGTCGCCGCCACGGACTGAAAGCTCAGCCACCCAGAGCTCTGCCTAGGATCAATCAGGTGTAGCGCGAAGAAGTGGAGGAAAAGAGCCATGGAAGGAGCAATGCCAACCATGGCCTCGTAAATGAAGGCGAAGACGACAAGAAGGGTCATAGATTGGGGATCAAGGTGCAACATGTGGATCTGATAGTGGGAAAGCTCTGCGTTGAGGAAAGCGGAGAAGGGAGGGACCAAGCCGGCCCAGAGGGCGTTGATGAGAAGGGGACATCGGTGGCCATCTGGTCAATACGAGCGTGGGATGCAGGCCAAGCCACCGTCTCCCCCACTCGTTGAAGCTAGATGCGAGCATGGGACGCACCTTGCCCATGGCCTCATCATTGAGCACCAGCGATTGGCCCACTACGGGCCCGATGGCCGGGGGCGCACTAGCTGAAGACAGAGGCTTCTTCCCCTTATCCGGTTGCGTTGGCGCCACGGCGATGGGGCGAGCAGAGCTGAGGTCAGATTGGAAAGAGGAGCAGAGTCTGGGGGAAGCAGAGGAATTGGAGGAGAATGGAGCAAGCGATGGAGGAATAACCATGTAAGACCACGGTGGCCGTTTAGCCAGGCGGGTATCAAGGCAGCATGGGGAAGCAGAGATGCCCACATCCAATCAACCGCCACGCGTCGACCAAGGCCGCAGGCTATTGGGGCCTGCGGCGCTCCGCACTTGACCCTTGGCTTCGCCTCGAAGCCAAGCCCGAGCGCACCTTGGGCCCGGGGGCTACTGTCGGTATTCTGGGAACGGGGGTCCCCTCACATGCCTGCCTGCGGCCCATGGCGTGGCTTTGCTGGCAGGCCCGTACGCCCCATCTTCATCAAAAAGGAATCAAGACCCTCACGAGGGGCCAAGCCTCGCGAGGCGGACGACACAAGACCTCCTCAGGAGCAGCCTCGCCAGGATGGCTCGTGAGGGGCGGAGAGTTCAAGGTCGGGAAAACCTCGCGAGGTTCTCCTGACGTGAGCCATGACGATCGAGAGCAGGCGGGCGCCAGGCGGGCGCTAGCGTGCGCAGCATCCTTGTTTCCTCTTTGGTGCTAAGGGGCAAGCGCATGTGTGGAATACCGACGCATCAAGCAAAGGTTTCCATATTGGTGCAACGAGACCAAGACCAGAAGGACAGGAAGACGGAGGTCACCATGGAGCCCAGGACGACGTCATCACCAGAACCTTTGGCAGGCAAAGACCACCTTTTCTCAGGAGAGCTTGTACTACCTGTCCCCTTTCAAATTGGCCGTTGTTGGCTCCCTTCCCGCTCAATATTTGGGGAGACGACCAGGGCCTCAATAAATAGGACTAGCCACCACCATAGGCAAGAGAGAGGAACTAGGTCATCCCCAGCCACACAAGTGCCCCAAGCACAAGAACACCTCAACCTCGGGAGGGTGTTCTTCCCCTTGTACTGTTCATCCTTAGCCCAAGAGGCAATCCACAACCACCACACTGGAGTAGGGTATTACACCACAACGGTGGCCCGAACCAGTATAAATCTTGTGTCCCTTGTGTTGCAAGTTCGTCGAGTTAGTTCGTGAGATCTAGGCTAATTAAGGACGCCGATCGATAGGGGGGGCAGAGATCTTCGCGCGCACCCCAGTGTTTGAACCTTAAGGGTTTTCCCGGAACCCATGATCCGACATTGGCCATACGAAGTCCATGGAGTAAAGCTTCATACTCAGATGCATTGTTATTACAAGGAAACATTAGCCTTAACACATAACAAAATTTGTCAGCTTGTGGGGAAGTTAAGATAACTCCAGCCCCTCCAACTGCCTGGACCCGTCAAAGTGGATTGTCCAATATGTGTTGTCAAGCTTCTCCTCAGGTGTCTGCAACTCTGTCCAGTCATTTATGAAATCCACCAAAGCTTAAGACTTAATGGTTGTTCTTGGTATATACTTCAAACCATGAGGTCCAAGTTCGATTGCCCACTTAGCAACCTGGCTTGTGGCCTCCCTGTTTTGAATAATGTTTCCTAAAGGAGCAGAGCTGACCATAGTAATAGGATGACCAAGAAAATAATGCTTCAGTTTGCGACTCGCCATGAACATCCCATACACCAGTTTCTAGCAATGTGGATATCGTTGCTTGGACTCAATCAACACCTCACTGACATAATAAGTCGTCTGTTGAACTGGGTACTCCTTACTCGCCTCCTTGCCCTCTACAACAACTGCCACGCTGCCTGCCTTATTATTACCTGCCACGTATAGGAGAAAGGGCTCTTTCTCAATGGGAGCAGCAAGGATAGGCGGCTCAGCTAACTGTTTCTTGAGCTTCTCAACTACCTCATTAGCAGCATCACTCTAGACAAAGTGATCCGTCTTCTTCATCATCTGGTATAAAGGAAGTGCCTTTTCACCCAAACAACTTTTAAAACGGCATAAAGCTGCAATACAACCCACCAGACGATGGACGTCATTAACACATGCCGGCTTAGAAAGTGCGGTGATGGCCTTAATCGTCTCTGGATTAGCCTCAATGCCCCCTTTTAAAACCAGAAAGCCTAGAAACTTGCCTGCAGGTACACCAGAAACACACTAGGCCGGGTTGAGCATAATCTTGTAAACCCGGTGTCGGTGTCAAAACCGGCTGACCTCGGGGTAGGGGTCCCAAACTGTGGATCTGAGATCGATGGGGAACGAGGGACGATGAACACGGTGTTTACCTAGGTTTAGGCCCTCTCTAAGAGGTAATACCCTACGTCCTACTTGATTATATTGGATGTGTAGTATGGTTTACAAAGTAGATCTACCTCAAGATCAGCAGGAGCTAAACCTAGGGCTAGACCAAGAGCTCGTAGCTCGCGAGCTTAATTAGCGCTCGATAGTTCGGCTCGTTAAGCTCGTAGCTCGCTTCTTAATGAACAGAGCCAATCATTGATTTCAGCTCGTTAAGCTTAACAAGCTTAAAGAGCGAGCTAACGAGTTTCATGAGTAGCTCGTTAAGCTCGTTAGTAACAACACAATACATATTTTCATCTTACGTGACAAAAAATTTGTAGCACATCAGCCCATGTATTGAATCTAATCGACATAGGAGGCAACAAAATAGTGCATTTATTTTTGTAATCACCATATTTCATCTTAAAAATCATACCTACACACTCATCCTATAGACCATAACACATTATAATCTGTTAACGAGCGCTCACGAGCTTACGGAGCTTCAAGTGAACCAAGCTGAGCAGGGTTTTCTGCTCGTTAATCTTAACGAGCTTAACGAGCTGAGCCTTAACGAGCACGAGCTTAACGAGCCGAGCAGCTCGTTAGTCCACCCCTAGCTAAACCCTAAGGCGATGAGTGACGAACATATCTCTAGTCCTAAATACTGCAACCCCCAATTTATATAGACATCGGTAGGTTAGGGTAACCGGAGATAGATTACAATAAGGAATAAAGAGATCCTTCTTATCCTTGACTTGGAGGGCTCACCATGGCTTCATAGATCTCCTGTCGCTATACGACTTCACCAGTCCGGCCCATACTCAATGGGCCGACGCCCCGATGACCCCTCAGTCCATAACTCCCTTAGTAGCCCACAAACTTGCCTCTAATGCTGGGGATTGTCCTCCAGAATATTCATATCATCGGCTTGCGAGACGAGTTCTTTCATTCCTTTATTCAGTTCAAAGCCGTATCAATCTTGCTGAACTCTATCCGGAACCCGAACTAATGTGCCAGGGCACGGACAGTTTCAAAATTCTAGGCCCCGAAGATATATCGAAATTAAGGTGGGACCATCAAACTTCAATGCCATACATCGGGGCAATGGCATTGCGCACCTTTTCAGAAGGTGTGCGGCCCAATGCCATTTTCCGTCAGCCCGTCCTTCCAGCTTCAAGGTAAGATGCCCATTGATAGATCCAAAGCTGTGGGGGATAGTTTACCTCCCCTCTCAAAAGGAACGACACCGAAGAAATTCCCCGGCGCCATGGCTAACCTCCCAGGTTCATCCTCGAGCCCACACGGTCCACTCCCAGGCGATTGGTCGAGCTACTCCATTTTGCACCTTCAGCTGAGACACTTGCAGACGCAATGCTTCCTCCCTCCGACAGATTTGGTTCCCGTCCGTGCCGGTCTCATCTCCATCGATGGTTATGGCCTCGCCGAGAACTCCCCCGCCCCAAGTAAGGAGAAGAGGGTATGTCTTGTGCCCTTCCTTCTAAGAGTTTTTGGCTGTCATATTCATCCCTTTTATGTGGTTTGTTAGAGTTCTATGGGATCCATCTCCACAACCTCACCCCAGGGGCCATATTGCACATCTCTGGCTTTGTAGCCCTATGCGAGATATTTTTGAGTTGCAAGGCCCACTTCGACTTGTGGAGGAAGTATTTATGTCTTGTCCCCCGCCTTCGAGAAAGATCCATATTCAAGGTTGGCGGTGCCGAAGTATGGCGGGTAGCTGGGATAGGGTACCCTACTGGAACCCCTCGAAAAGATCCCGAAGGATGTACCTCAGAGTGGTTTTATATCAAAGATGTTCCCCTCACTGATCCAATTCGACAAGGGTTACCCGAATAGTCGCACGACCCGCCCATAAAGTGGTTCAGCAAGCGACCTAGAGGCCCTTCCCAATAGGACAACGAAGGGGTCGTTCGCTGGCAGCCAAGATCAAGCTGCTAACTAGTAGTAAGCTGACCATGATTGAAGCAATGGCCATCGCCATTACCCGATGTGTGCAACGCCTCCAGCAAAGGGGCCATCCTTTATGGTGCTACAACGGGACTAACGACATAACCCGTTGATACGTCCATTTTGCATCATGTTTTCCTACTGTTATTTACATTGTTTTTATGCATAATAATGCCTTTTGGAGTAATTCTAATGCCTTTTCTCTAATAATATGCAAGGTTCATACAAAGAGGGGGAATATCGGCAACTAGAATTCAAGACCTGAAAAACCTACGTCAGGCTACCTATTCTGCACAACTCCAAATGAGATGAAACTTCACAAGGATTTTTATGGAATATATAAGAATTATTGGAGCAAATAAGTACCAGAGGGGGCCCACCAACCTACTGTTATTTTCTGGCGCCGTTGCCGGGGAGTGAAGCGCTGCTGGTAAGTGGAAATTGGTAAGGAAAAATTATTACTACGTGCTGAAATTTATTGTCACTTGTTACTATGGAGAACAATCCTTTGAGGGTTTTGTTCGGGGTATCTTCACCTCGATTGGAACCACAATTAGTTACCCCTCAACCTACTGCACCTACTTAAAATATTGGTTACGAAATTCCTTCGGGTATCATAGAACAACTGCTAGCTAATCCTTATGCAGGAGATGGAACCGAACATCCTGATATGCACTTGATATATGCAAATGAAAATTTTGGATTATTTAAGCTTGCAGGTTTACCCTGAGATGTGGCTAATAAGAAGGTTTTCACTTTATCTTTGAAGGAAAAACATTGGCATGGTATAGGCTATGCGATGACATTGGATCTTGGAATTGGAATCGACTGAAATTGGAATTTCACCAAAAAAATTATCCTATGCATCTAGTTTATCGTGATCAGAATTATATATATAATTTTTGGCCTCGTGAAGGAGAAAGTATCGCTCTAGCTTGGGGGAGGCTTAAGTCAATGTTATATTCATGCCCCAATCCTGAGCTCTCAAGATAAATTACTATTCATAATTTTTATGCTCAGCTTTCTCGTGATGATCAATCCATCCTTGATACTTCTTGTACTAGTTCTTTTATGAAGAAGACTATTGATTTCAGGTGGGATCTTTTAGAAAGAATTAAATGCAACTCTGAAGAATGGGAACTCGACGAAGGTAAAGAGCAGGTATTAAGCTTAAGTATGGTTGTGTTAAATCCTTTATGAATACCGATGCTTTTCAAAACTTCAGCACTAAATATGGACTTGACTCTGAGATAGTAGCCTCCTTTTGTGAATCTTTTGCTAATCATGTTGATCTCCCTAAGGAGAAGTGGTTTAAATATCATCCAGCTATTAAATAAAAATTAAAGAACCTGTAATAGCTAAATATGAAACCATTATTTATAATGTTGATTCAGTTGTTCCTACTGCTTATATTGAAAAACCACCTTCCCCTGTTAGGATAAAGGAACATGCTAAGGTTTCAACTATGGTCAATAAAAGTTATATTAGAACACCTAAACCGGATGAATAAATAAAGGTAGAACCTAGTGTTGCCTTGGTTAAAGATCTCTTGGAAGAAAATATAGATGGGCATGTTATTTACTTCTGTGATGAAGATGCTAGAATTGCTAAACTCGATGAAAAAGATAAACATAGACCCATTATAAATGATATAGCACCCACTAAAGTAGAAGACATAGATGTTAGTATTAAACTTGCTATAGAGACGCCATCACAAAACTTGGGATTGTTAGAGATTGTCGGCGTTCTAGGAACGGGGGTCCCCAGACTTGCCTGCCTGCGGCCTGCGGGGTGGCTCAAAGGGGGCCCCAGCGCGGCCCATCTTCACCAACACAAACCCAAGACCCTCGCGAGGGGCCAAGCCTCGCGGGGCGGACGACGCGGAGCTTCCTCAGGCGCGGTCTCGTCAGGCTGGCTCACGAGGAGGAGGAGAGACCAAGGCAGGGTACCTCACGAGGTGCCCGTGACGCAAGCCATGACAACCAGGGGCGCCAGGCGGGTGCCAGCCCGCGCAGCGTCCTCCCTTCCTCTTTAGTGCAAAGGGGGCAAGCGCAGCCGCGGAGTACCGAGGCATCAGGCAAAGGTTGCCATTTCGGTGCAACGAGACCAAGACCAGGAGGACTACGAGATGGAGGTCACCGTGGAGCCCAAGACGGCGTCATCACCAGAGCTTTGCGCAGGCGAAGACTGCTTTTGTCAGGATAGTTGATACTAGTTGTCCCCCTTCAAATTAGCCCGCCATTGTTGGCTCACTTCCCGCTCGATATTTGGGAAGAGGACCAGGGCCTCTATAAATAGGACCAGCCACCCACAGGCAGGAGAAAAAGACAGATAGAGAGAGAGGCTAGAGGCTGGGGAAGAAAGAGCTGGCCAGAGAGTTGGAAAGGTAGAGAAGATCAGGTAGAGAGAGAGAGGGGTGACAGAGCTCCTCCTAGCAGTTCATCGCCCCAGCCAAGAGCAGACCCTCGCGAGGCTGTTCCTCCTTGTATTGTTCATCATCATCAACCCAAGAGGCAATCCACCACCCCACACACTGGAGTAGGGTATTACACCACAACGGTGGCCCGAACCAGTATAAACCCTATGTCTCTTGTGTTGTTCTTTCCTTAGTTTAGATCCTAGTAAGGCGGAGGAGTGCAAGTAGTTAGGAGGCGAAATCTCCGTGCGCACCCCAGTGTTCGAACCTCAAGGGTCTGCCGGAACCCGAAATCCGACATTTGGCGCGCTAGGTAGGGGTGCACCGGGATTCGTCTTCCACCTCCCCGTTCTCCTCCGACCATCACGCCCATGTCTGACGCTCGTCGGGCCCGTGCCGAGCGCCGGGCCGCGCTCGCTGCCCGCGTCGCCCAGACGGCCCCTGTCGGCGGGCATCCTCGCTGTTCCCCGTCACCTGCCGTCAACGCCTCCACCGGCCCGACGGGGGACGAGCAGCAAGCATCGTCGCAGCATCCGTCTATGCGGCAAGACGGCCGCACCGCGACTCCCTCGCTCACCCCAGCTGGTTCTTCGTCCCGCGCGCTCCGCGCGCCCATGGAGGCTCGGGCTGCACTCATCGCGGTGAACGAGCTCCTGCGCTACCGTCCCGTCGACGATGTCTACGAAGAATGGCTCGACCACGTCGCCGAGCTCGTCCACGCCGCAGGGGGCTCTCCTGCGCCGTCCGTTCCGCTGCACCGCACCCCGCCCCGCGCGGGAAATGAAGCTCCGGCGGCGCCCCGGCCGCCTCCTCCTCAGGAAGGCGCCATGGCTCCAAGGTGCGTGGCCCCTGGGCAGAACCCGCTCCGTCAGGCGCCAGCGTAGCAAGAGAAGAGCTGTCAAGAAGTCCCTCGCCCGCAAGAAGCTGCCCGGGCGCTCCCTGCTCCAGCACGTCGCGACCATGCTCCTGCTCCCGCGCGTCAAGACCCCGCGCTGCTCTTAGCTGCAGCGCGTGGGGACATGCAAGACCAAGTTCCCCGTAATCCAAGGCCTACCGTGGCCACTGCAGGCTGTCGCGCCTTCACCGCCGAGCTACGCAACGTCGCGTGGGCCGGCAAGTTCAAGCCAGACTTGCCTCCTCGCTACGACGGCACTGCTAACCCTGCGGAGTTCCTCCAGCTCTACAAGCTGGGCATCGAAGCTGCCAACAAAGACAAGAAGGTCATGGTGAACTGGTTCCCCATGGCACTCAAGGACAGGGCCCGCACCTGGCTCCTGAACCTGGCTCCAGGCACAATCTCCTCCTGGGACGAGATGCGCACCCGCTTCATCGCCAACTTCCAAGGCACTCGCGACCGGCCACCCACCGTGAGCGACATGCGCCGCATCAAGCAACAGCCCGGGGAGACCCTGCAGAAGTACATCCAGTGCTTCAACAACGCACGCCTCAAGATTCCCAAGGTGACTGAGGAGTCCATCATCTCGGCCTTCTCCGACGGCGTGCGCGACGTCATGATGAAGGAGGAGCTGGCAATGCATGAAGACCTGTGCACTTCCCTGGAACTGTTCAACCTGGCAACCAAGTGCGCCAGAGCCGGGGAAGGGCATCTCTCCCTCCTCGAGCTGCCTGCCGCAGACCCAGAAGAGAAGAAGCCCAAGGCCAAGGATGTGAAGCGCAAGGGGGCTGCCGTGCTCGCGGCAGAACCATACACCAAGCGGGGCAGAGATCAGCCCGAACCTTCCAAGGGCAGCCGGTACTGTGTGTACCACGACCTCCACACCTACAACACCAACGAATGTTAAGAGCTCTGAGCCGTGCGAGAAGGAAGGATCGGCCGTCGCCCCGACCGCAGTGACCGGGGCTACGGCCGAGGAGGAGGAAGGAGCGCAGGATGCTGGGAAGACCGTGGCCCGCGCCAAGGGTGGCGCGATCAACCTCGCAAGGATCGCTGGCAAGACCCGCCTCACGAGGGAGGCTGGAGGGATCAGCCTCGCGAGGGAGACTGGAGGGATCAGCCTCGCGAGGATCACCGGTAAGGCAACGCAAGCCTCCCACCGCAGCCACCACAGCCAAGGAGAAACGAAGACCGCCACCAGGACGAGGGGGCTGGGGGCTTCCAGGAGCCGTGCGCGATCGCCTGCATCCTGGGCGGGGCACAAGCCCCGGCCTCTTAGTGCATCTTCAAGCAGTTCGCCCGCGAAGTGAACGCAGTCCTCCCCAGGCTCGAAGCTACGCGCCCTCTCAAGTGGTCAGCGTGCGCCATCACGTTCAGCTTAGCAGATCAGCTCAAGTGTGCGGCTACAGCCGGAGTCCTCCCAATGCTTTGTTCCCCAATCATCAGCAACGTGGTGGTCACTAAGACCCTCATCGATGGCAGGGCAGGGCTCAACGTCTTGTCCGTGGAAACATTCAACAACCTCCAAGTGCCCTACAGCTAGCTTCAGCCAACCAAGCCTTTCTCCAGTATCACCGATGGCTCCACGGTCCCGATTGGGCAGGTCCGCCTCCCTGTCACCTTCGGGGCACGTGACAACTACCGCACCGAGCTCATCGACTTCGACGTCGCTCACATTCGCCTGCCATACAACGCCATCCTTGGG
This sequence comes from Triticum urartu, assembly GCF_003073215.2. NCBI lineage: Eukaryota > Viridiplantae > Streptophyta > Magnoliopsida > Poales > Poaceae > Triticum > Triticum urartu. Next base: position 344,701,911 of record NC_053027.1, on the reverse strand, counting down.
TACCCAGCGCTGGCCAAGTTCATGGCCGTAACTCACCACGGGTACAATGTCCTCAAGATGCCAGGAAGCAGCGGAGTCATCACTGTGCCATGTGAAGAGAAGGATGCGGTGTGTTCCCTGGAACGAGCCTTTCAGGCCGCGTCACTGGAAGACCCGGATCGTGGAAGCAGGAGGCCTCCCGAGACCGCCCCTAAGAAGAAGAAGACATCGTCCGGCCCGACCACTCAGGAGGCAGGCCCATCTGGGCCCACGCCTGCCCAGGGGGAACCTCCTTCCATTGCATAGGAAAGTGCGCCCGGCGCCCTCCTCAGGCAGGGCTCGGGGGCTCTCCCCTGGAGGGCCACCGACCTAGCCAGGGTCACGAGGGAGGCGCTTGGGCACAAGCATGTTTCCCTCAAGAAGGAGCAAGGCAAGGAGACCCAGACCCTCAGGAGTTCGTCAGCAAGGCCGTTCAGGAGCTACATGAGTCAAGAGTCATGAAAGGTGACCGCCGCCTACCAGCAGTGGCTCCCCATCCAGGCGAGGATGGTGGGCTGCGCGTCTGCATCGACATACCAGGGCTCAACCGAGTCGCCTCTCTGGAGCGCCTCTGGCCCTCGCGAGTGGGGCGCTGCGGAGGCCCACCCCACAGCTACGTTCGCATGCCTTACGGTTTGCTGAATGCGGCTGACACGTACCAGCGCCTCATGAGGGGCATCACGGAGGCACGGGAGGCCAGGCGGTCCGCAGCCCTGGCAGGGATGGAGATGGCCCATGAGGAGCCGCCAGCGCCTTCGGAGCCTCCCGAGGCCCCTGGGCCTGGGGGCTCATGAGGATCTGCTCCCGCAGCCCAGCGAGCTTGCTACACCAGCGCTCCTTCGTCCTCAGCATCATCAGGTGACATCTTTTCGAGTTCTATTTCCAGCTGGGAGCGCCGCCCCCAGGGCTGCATTATTCCCAGGCCGCGTGGGTCCGTCCCTGCGGCGTGTATCCCTTTTTATTCCATGTTGTTAGCTTACCTTGTTGGGGGCGCCCCTCGGGCTGCATGATCCCCAAGCCGCTCGGGCCAGGCCCAGTGGCATGTATCCCATTTGCATTTATTTCCGATCATGCGTTAGACTCACCATGCTTGATTATTTGATGCCGGTCCCCGGCACCTCTTCTTCTCCATGCCGACCACTTGCACGTTAAAGGGGGGTACCTGAGCATCGCGACTCAGGGCTCTTACTGGCCCTCTAGCCCTCACCCTCTGGCCTTGTCCATGGCATCGCGACCTGGCATACCAGCGACGGCTAGACCAGCTCGAGGGCCAGGACCCGAGGACGTAGAGTGCCGACATCTAACCAAATTTGCAGGGACACATCACAAGACAAGGCCCAGTGCCAGGCACAACCCGCCTAGAGGTAGGGCCCCGTGATTCCCGCGCTAGCTCACGGGTGCCCAGATACACCTCGCCAGGCCCTACCGTGCCAGCCACGTATCAGGGCGGGGCTGTACACGCCCCGGGGGCTCCTCCCGGAGGGGGCCCCCTCCCATGTACCAGTGGAAGCACCATGCTCCGCGCTGGCTGACGACACTGCCGAGGAGCGGCTATGCGCGTACACATATGGTAGCGCTATGCTCCGCGCTAGTGATAAACAACTGAGGGTGGCCCCCGGGCCGCACCAACCTCAGGGAGCCCAGAGCTCAGTGTCTAGCCTCATCGTAACGCCTCCCCTCGGGAGTGCCACGCGAGGGGGCGGGGCACGGGGGCTGCGCCTGGGTCACACCCAGACGCACGCCGCTCAACCAGGTCCCCCCGGGCCTGGTTCGTCACGCGTCTCTCCCCGAGCGGAGCCAAGGTACGAAGGCCGTTTGAGCGTCAAGGGCGACTCCTGAGCATCGCGACTCAGGAGCCTAACTGGTCACGTAGCCCCTCACTCCGTGGCCCCGTCCTGGTTTCCGGTCGGGACCAACGCTGGGTGAGGTACGCACGCGGGCGGGCTCTGCAGACGTAGAACGGTAGATCCACCCGCATCATGCCTCCTTACTAGTTGTTCGTGCATCAAGGGGGACTCCTGAGTATTGTGACTCAGGAGCCTAACTAGTCACGTAGCCCCTCACTCTGTGGCCCCGTCCTGGTTTCCGGTCGGGACCAACGCTGGGTGAGGTACGCGCGCGGCTGGGTTCTGCAGACGTAGAATGGTAGATCCACCCGCATCACACCTCCCTACTTGCTGTTTGTGTGCCAAGGGGGACTCCTGAGCATCGCGACTCAGGAGCCTAATTTGTCACGTGGCCCCTCACTCCCTGGCCCCGTCCTGGTTTCTGGTCGGGACCAACGCTGGGTGAGGCATCCGCGGGGCCAGGCTCTGCTGGCGTAGAACATAAGCAAGTAGGAAGGAAAGGCACAAATTTCAAGGAATTCAAAAGAAAATATTACAGTCCACACTGTTATCTCGATGCCAAACGCAAGTTTAAATGCCTCCCCGAGGCATGATACATTTGCAGGAATTAAAGGCAGGATAGGAGCCGCGACGGAGTCACTTGTCGGTGATGGAGCAGCGCGGATTGGGTACGCCTCACGGAGCAGTGGGGTCGGCAGCGCCTTGCTCCGGCTTGGTGCTGAAGGCCCGGAACTTCCCCAACAGGGCCTCTGCGCGACCCTTCACGGCCTCGGCAGCGGCACGCTCGCCGCTCACTGGCTCCAGTAGGCTGTCGAGGTCGACACTGGGATTGCCAAGGTAGATGTGGGTGAGGACCCGCGTCATTGCTGCAGAAGACAGGACACGCGCCTCGGCCTCGGCCGCGGGGCCAAGGCCAAGGGCGACATCTTCAAGAGCGTGAACCAGGAAGGGAAGCAGCTTGGCAGGGCCATCCCCGGCGCCAGCCAGTGGGCTCTCCAGGCCGCTATCGTAAAGCGTCCTCAGTGAGGAGCGAGCCCTCGCCTCCATCTCCGCAAAGGCCACGCGGTCCTCGGCAAGAACCAGGGCCTCGTCGTCTAGCTTGGCCTTCCTCGCACCCAACTCCTGCTCCAGCACGCCTAGGCGGTCGCGGCGTTTCTTGAGCTTGACCTCCCTCTCCTTGAGAGCCGCCTCACGAGCCTTCACGCTTTCTTCCTGCTCTTGGCGAAGGCGGACCTCATTCACGAGCTGGTCCCACAAACCTTGCAGTTCGCCCTCCAGCGCCTTGCAACGGCCACGGACGTCGACCACCTCCCCCAGGGCCGCATCACGAGCAGCCTTCTCTTCAAGGACGGCCTGTTTCTCCTTGTCGCATGCCGTCGAGGCCTGGACCAGCGCCGCCCGAATCAAAGCGTCGGAGCAAACCCATCCTGAAGCCAGCTCCAAGCGCCCGGCCACCAAGCGGGGGTCGGCACCAAGAAGATCCTGACGCAGTCGGTCCAGCTCAGCAACAGCATGATCCAGAATGGCAGAAGGAGTCGGAGAGACAGCAGTCGGTGGAGTAGGAGGAGAAGGCGGCAGCACGGTCACAGCATCCTGAGGCGGAGTCTGCCGCGCCCCGACAGCCGAAGTGGCGGCGGCAGGCAAGAGCACCTCGGGAGCCACTTTGGGCCATGGGGGCTGAGCTCGCCCTAGCTGGCTCAGCCAGGCCTCGCGAGGACGACCAGGCAGGAGAAGCCTGTGCGTTGCGATCACTTTCCTTCGCGGGCAGAAGCGCTGCCACGGATGGAACCTCGGGAGCCCCCTTCGGCTTCTTTGCGGCGGGCGCCAGCCTATGCAAGAGATGCGGACGTCAAGCTTCAGAAGCAGAGCAAGAGATAAAGACAAGAATCGAATGCTTACCGGTCGTCGCCAGTGAGCTCAAGCGGCCTCCGGCCAAATTTGAAGCCTGAAAGCCGGCTGGAAGGGTCAACCCCGGGAAGCTTGGAGGCGGAAGGCGCATCTGCGGTTCGCCCCGGGGCCAGGGCAGACCCGCGGGAGATCAGCCCGGTCCTGTCCTTCTTAGGGATCGGGGGTGAGGTCCCGCCGTCCTGCTCGTCGTTGTCCTCGTTGTCGTCTTCATCGTCATCCTCGTCGTCATCGCTCGGAGAGAGGCGGAGAACGCGGGACCCGTGCCGGGGGAGGGGGGCCCTCGACTCTCCGTCAGTCGCCTCGGAGTCAGGCCCTTTTCCCCGCTCCCCTCCTTCCTCCTCTTCGCTGGAGTCGTCGGAGGGCACGTCCACCGGTTCCTTGGGAGTTTTCGCGGGCACGGGCCCATCCCCGTTGAAGACGGGCATGGACTCCACTACCTGCTCCCAGTCGTCGTGGAGGAACAAGGGCGTAGGAGCGCCCGCCAGCCTCGCCACATCGCCCCCGACCAGAGATTGGAGGACCGCAGCCAGATCTCCGTCGGCTAAGGCCGCGGGGCTCGGACGGGGCCTCCACATCGGAAGTGAGTACTGCCGAAGCGGAGCCAGCTGGTGCTCCAGGAATTCCCTAAGCAGCGACGCGCTGGTCAGCTTCGCCGCCGCCATGTTGGCCGGCCTCAGATCCGCGTCCATCTTCTCCAACATCAGCTTCACGCGGGGGTCCGTGAGCTCCGCTCGACCCCAATCGCTGGAGCTCGTGGGCTGCTCCGTGGGCAAGATCAGCCGAGGGTGGATGCGCCCAGCATCCACCAAGACCCACTTGCTCCTGAAGCCCTCAATCCTTTTCCCGGGGTTCGAAATGGCAATGGCGCCACCGTATGCGACGAAGCTCGCGCACGCGGAAGCAGTACCACGAGAGGTCCGGAGGTAGAAGTAGTGGCGCAGCAAGGCCACTGATGGCTGCACCCCTATGTGAGCCTCACAGTAATAGGCGAAGATCGCCAGGAGAAGGACGGAATTGGGGTGGAGATGCAGGGCTTGTAGCTTATAGTGGCGGAGGACAGAAAAGAAGAACTCGAAGAAGGGAGGCACCAGGCCAGCAGCAATGGCACTTACAAAGAGCGGGTAGAAGGTGCTCCCTTGACCCTCAGGGGTGGCGGAGCCGGCTTTGAACACCTTCGCCCCGTTGACGCCCCGCGCCGTCGCCATCCGGCGCAACCGGGCGAGGCTCGCCTCCGACACGTTCGGCAGATCCAGGGCAGACGAGTACCAAGCTATGGCCGGGGGCGGACGAGGCGCCATGGCTTCCTAGGTCACACGGACGGAGTGGATCTGGAAATTTTGGAGGAAGGAAGGAGAGGCGCAAGAAAGGGGATCTAAGCAGCAACCGGGGAAAGCAAGAAGCAAAGCCTAGGTGGATGCCGCTCCTTTATCAACTCACGCGGTTGCTAAGGCGCCCACGACCAATCAACCGCCACGCGGAGCCCAAGGCCGCAGGCTGTTAGGGCCCGCGGCACTTCGCTCTTGCCCTTCCGCCTCCCTGCACGGCCAAGTCCGGGCGCGCATTGGGCCTGGGGGCTACTGTCGGCGTTCTGGGAACGGGGGACCCCAGACTTGCCTGCCTGCGGCCTGCGGCGTGGCTCAAAGGGGGGCCCAGCGCGCCCATCTTCACCAACACAAACCCAAGACCCTCGCAAGGGGCCAAGCCTCGCAGGGCAGACGACGCGGAGCTTCCTCAGGCACGGCCTTGTCAGGCTGGCTCATGAGGAGGCGGAGAGATCAAGGCGGGGAACCTCACGAGGTGCCCATGACGCAAGCCATGACGACCGGGGGCGCCAGGCAGGTGCCAGCCCGCGCAGCGTCCTCCCTTCCTCTTTAGTGCAAAGGGGGCAAGCGCAGCCGCGGAGTACCGAGGCATCAGGCAAAGGTTGCCATTTCGGTGCAACGAGACCAAGACCAGGAGGACTACGAGACGGAGGTCACCGTGGAGCCCAAGACGGCGTCATCACCAGAGCTTTGCGCAGGCGAAGACTGCTTTTGTCAGGATAGTTGATACTAGTTGTCCCCCTTCAAATTAGCCCGCCATTGTTGGCTCCCTTCCCGCTCGATATTTGGGAAGAGGACCAGGGCCTCTATAAATAGGACCAGCCACCCACAGGCAGGAGAAAAAGACAGAAAGAGAGAGAGGCTAGAGGCTGGGGAAGAAAGACCTGGCCAGAGAGTTGGAAAGGTAGAGAAGATCAGGTAGAGAGAGAGAGAGAGAGGGGTGACTGAGCTCCTCCTAGCAGTTCATCGCCCCAGCCAAGGGCAGACCCTCGCGAGGCTGTTCCTCCTTGTATTGTTCATCATCATTTGCCCAAGAGGCAATCCACCACCCCACACACTGGAGTAGGGTATTACACCACAACGGTGGCCCGAACCAGTATAAACCATGTGTCTCTTGTGTTGTTCTTTCCTTAGTTTAGATCCTAGTAAGGAGGAGGAGTGCAGGTAGGTAGGAGGCGAAATCTCCACGCGCACCCCAATGTTCAAACCTCAAGGGTCTGCCGGAACCCGAAATCCGACAGAGATATTGATGTCTTGTGTGGGAAAATAAAATATCCTACTGATTTTCTTTTTCTTGGTTCCTCACAAGATGACTTTTGTGCCATTATCTTTGGTAGACCTTTCTTAAACACCGTTAATGCCAAAAAAAATTGTAAGAAACAAGCCGTCAGTGTAAGTTTTGGTAATGAGTCTCATGAGTTTAATTTTTCTAAGTTCAGTAGAAAGCATCATAAGAAAGAATTTCCTAGTAAGGATGAATTAATTGGTCTTGCTTCTATTGCCATGCCTCCTGCTGATACAGTAGTACAATATTTGCTAGACCATGACAATGATATGCATATGCATGAAAGAAAGGAGATAGATAAAAAATTTCATCGAACAATGACCTCTGCTTAAACATAATTTGCCTATTGAAACTCTAGGAGGTCCTCCTCCTCCCCTAAAGGTGATCCTGTGTTTGAATTAAAACAATTGCCAAACACTTTGAAATTGCTTATCTTGATGAGAAAAAATATATCTTGTTATTATTAGTGCTAACCTTTCAGAACATGAGGAAGAAAGATTATTGAAGGTTCTAAAGAGGCACCGAGCTGCTATTGGATATACTCTTAATTATTTAAAGGGCATTAGTCCCACTCTCTGTCAGCACAAAATTAATATGGAACCTGATGCAAAACCCGTTGTTGATCACCAACGACGTTTAAATCCTAAAATGAAAGAAGTGGTAAGAACTAAAATACTGAAGCTTCTGGAAGCCGGTATAATCTAGCCCATAGCTGATAGTAGATGGGTAGTCCCGTTCATTGTGTCCCTAAGAAGGGAGGTATTACCATTGTTCCTAATGATAAGAATGAACTTATTCCCCAAAGAATTGTTACTGGCTATAGAATGTTAATTGATTTTAGAAAATTAAATAAAGCTACTTGAAAAGATCATTACCCTCTATCATTTATTTATCAAATATTCGAAAGATTGACAAAGCACACAAACTTTTGTTTCCTTGATGGATATTCTGGTTTTTCTCAAATACCTGTCTCGCAACCTGATCAGGAGAAAACCACCTTTACTTGCCCTTTTGGAACTTATGCATATAGACGTATGCCTCTTGGTTTATGCAATGCAGCTGCTACCTTTCAAAGATATATGACTACTATATTCTCTGATTTTTGTGAAAAGATTGTTGAGGTTTTCATGGATGATTTTTCCGTCTATGGAACTTCTTTTGGTGACTGCTTAAGCAACCATGATCGAGTTTTGCAGAGATGCGAGCAAAGTAATCTTGTCATGAATTGGGAGAAGTGCCACTTTATGGTTAATGAAGGTATTGTCTTGGGACATAAAATTTCTGAAAGGCGTAATGAAGTGGATAAAGCTAAATTTGATGCAATCGCGAAAATGCCATGTCCTAAAGAAATCAAAGGTATTCGTAGTTTCCTCGATCATGCTGGTTTCTATAGGAGGTTTATTAAAGACTTCTGTAAAATTTCTAGGCCTGTTACAAATCTTTTACAAAACGATGTTCCATTTTTTGATGACTTTTGCGTAGAAGCCTTTGTAACACTTAAGAAAGCCTTAATTTCTACACTTGTTGTTCAGCCACCTGATTGGAACTTGCCTTTTGAAATTATGTGTGATGCTAGTGATTATGCCGTTGGTGTTGTCCTAGGACAACGAGTTGATAAGAAATTAAATGTTATTAATTATGCTAGTAAAACTCTAGACAGTGCCCAACACAATTATGCTACTAATAAAAACAAACTCTTAGTAGTGGTGTTTGCTTGTGATAAATTCAGATCTTACATCGTTGATTCTACAGTAATTGTTCACACCGATCATGCTGCCATAAAATATATTATGGAAAAGAAAGATGCTTAAGATAGACTCATTAGGTGGGTTCTCCTGCTACAAGAATTTGACTTACATATCACTGATAGAGAGGGAGCTGAGAACCTCGTAGCAAATAACTTGTCTAGGCTAGAGAATATTCTTGATGACCCACAACCAATTAATGATAGCTTTCCTAATGAGCAATTAGCTGTAATAAATGTTTCTCACAACACTCCTTGGTATGATAACTATGCTAATTACATTGTTGCTAAATATATACCACCTAGCTTCACATACCAACAAAAGAAAAAATTCTTCTATGATTTAAGACATTACTTTTGGGATGACCCACATCTTTATAAAGAAGAAGTAGATGGTACTATTAAAAATTGTGTACCGAGCATGAACAGGGGCAAATCCTACGGAAATCTCACTCTGAAGCTTATGGAGGGAATCATGCGGGAGACAAAACTGCTCACAAGGTATTGTGGTCTGGTTTTTATTGGCCTACTCATTTCAGGGATGCCCGTAAGTTTGTTTTATCTTGTGATGAATGTCAAAGAATTGGTAATATTTGTAAGCGTCAGGAAATGCCTATGGATTATTCTCTTGCTGTTGAACCATTCGATGTTTGGGCTTTTGATTATATGGGACCTTTTCCTTCCACTAATGGGTATACACATATTTTGGTTGTTGTTGATTATGTTATTAAGTGGGTAGAAGATATTCCAACAGTAGCGTTGATCACAACACCTCTATTAAAATTCTGAAGGAAGTCATTTTCCCAAGTTTTGGAGTCCCAAGATATTTAATGATTGATGGTGGTTCACATTTTACTCATCGTGCTTTCCGTAAAATGCTTGCTAAGTATGATGTTAACCATATAATTGCATCACCTTATCATCCTCAGTCTAGTGGTGAAGTTGAACTTAGCTCACTAGATGAATGGACAACCCAAGCTTATGAAAATGCCAAGTTATTTAAAGAAAAGTTAAAAGATGGCATGATAAGAGAAACCAAAAGCGTGAGTTTAAAGTTGGAGAATTTGTTTTTTGTACAACTCTCGTTTCAGATTCTTTGCAGGAAAACTGCTCTCCCAATGGGAAGGACCCTATCTTATCGAGGAGGTTTATCGATCAGGAGCCATAAAAAAATAATGTCGAGGGTACTAGCCAGAAGGTTTTTAATGGTCAAAGAATAAAAGATTATATCTCAGGTATGCCCATTAATCTTGAAAGCAATATTATACAAACTATGACACCAGAAGAACACATAAAGGAAACCTTCCGGAACACTCCTGAATCATGGAAAAAGAGGAGGTATGTGATACGGAAAGTAAACAGACTCCGAAAAATCTGCAAAAATATTTCTGTCAGTTTTGGAATATAATAAAAATTAGGAAAATAGGAAACAACTAGGAAGGCACCCCTGGTGGGCACAAGACACCAGGGAACGCCTGCCCACCTTGGGTACCTTCTGGACTCCGTTTTTCTTCCGTTTGCTTGTTTCCCAAGATAAAAAATCTTTATATACCCTCAAACCTATTGACCATCGTATCACGGAGAAATCTTCTGTTTTCTTTTATTGCTATTTTCTGTCAGATATGTCAGGCCAGGCACCATGTCCTCTTCCCCCACCAACAATGTATAAGAGGATGCTTGGTTAATGAGGATTTAATTAAAGATAGGAGAGCTCGAAGAAACTTTCAAAGAGGACAAGAGAAAGGAAGCTTTCGGCGATCAAACTACGGTAATAGGGCATGCCTTACCATGGAGAAAGAAGAATATGTCCTCCAACCATACTATGAATACCTCACTCCCAGTAAGATTGAAGCCTTTAGGATCATTGACATGGTTTGTGTTCAAAACAAGTATCTCACTAATGAAAATATTTTATTGCAAGAGCACATCATTATCCTTCGGAGCGTCATCCGAAGATTGGAGTATCTTTTGAGCCTGAAGGAGAAGGACAAACCTTCTGCTTCATCACCACCACCTCCTTCTTCAACACCAAAGGAAAATTGAGTATCAGGTATGGGCACTCCCCTTGGCTTGTGCCAAGCTTGGGGGAGGTGCCCTAGTATCGTATCACCTCCAGTATCTTTTGCCTTTACTTATCTTAGCTCGATCCATAGTTATCTTTTGCTTTAGATGAATAAAAGTTTAGTTCGATCCTTTCTTTTCGAGTGTTTGCTTAGTGATCTATCCTTGTAATCGTGTGCAAGATATATATAATAAAGTTTAGTTTGAGTTTTGTTTTATTTACTTTCATGTTCAATAAAAAGAAAGGAAATAAATGAAAAAGATCATATGCTTATCTTACGGTAAGTAATGACATCACATAAGGAAGAGTATAAGTAGAAAATTTTATTGGAGATCTACAAACATAGCATTGGTCAATGATGCAATTCATGGAAGAATTAATAAGGGAAGAGAAGATTAACATACAAATACACTATCTTGGACATCTTTTGTGATTGTGAGCCCCCATCAAAATATTATATGCAAAAGTTGTTGACGTTGGACAAGGAAGACAACATAATGATTTATGTTTGTTCATATTCACACAGAAGTTATATTGTCATAGATCATTTAACATGTGGTGCTTCCCCCTATCTTTGCTAGCCAAAAATTCTGCACTAAGTAGAGATACTACTTGTGCATCCAAAAACCCTTAAACCCAAATCTTGTTTTGAGAGTCCACCATACCTACCTATTGATTCAGTAATATCCTTCAAGAAAGTTGTCATCCATGCAATAAGGCAATAAAAATTGCTTCTAAAAATATTGGATCATTTAGTGTAAGAGAAATTTGAGCGGTTTACGAACTTGCGATGGCAAAGAATAAAAGCGACAGACTACATAATAAAGGTTGCTATCATAAGGGGCAATATAACGTGACGTTCTTTTGCACTAAGAGATTGAGCATAAAAACAAAAGCGCATGACAACCTCTGCTTCGCTCTGTGAATGGCCTATATTTTACTTTTATGTATTTACTTTTATGCAAGAGTCAAAGTATTTCTCTATATTCCTTTTTATTTTACATCCACTTTGCATCATGTTTTCCTACTGTTATTTACATTCTTTTTATGCATAATAATGCCTTTTGGATTAATTCTAATGCCTTTTCTCTCATAATATGCAAGGTTCACACAAAGAGGGAGAATACCAGTAGCTAGAATTCTAGACCTGAAAAAGCTACATCAGGCTACCTATTCTACACAACTCCAAATGAGCTGAAATTTCACGGAGATTTTTTATGGAATATATAAGAATTATTGGAGCAAATAAGTACCAAAGGGGCCCCACCAGGTGGGCACAACCCACGTGGGTGCACCAGGGAGCCCAGGCGCGCCCTGGTGGGTTGTGCCCTCCTCGGCCCACCTCCGGTGCCCCTCTTCTGGTATATTAGTCATTTTTACCTAGAAAAAATAAGGATAGGACTTTCAGGACGAAGCGCCGCCGTCTCGAGGCGGAACTTGGGCAGGAGCACTTTTGCCCTCCAGCGGAGCGATTCCGCCGGGGAACTTCCCTCCCAAACAGGGAAATCATCGTCATCATCATCACCAACGACTCTCCCATCTTGGGGAGGGTAATATCCGTCAACATCTTCGATAGCACCATCTCCTCTCAAACCCATGTTCATATCTTGTGTTCAATCTTTGTATCGGAACTATAGAATGGTGCTTGTGGGTGACTAGTAGTGTTCATTACATCTTGTAGTTGATTTCCATTATGTTATTTAATACCTCTTTGATCTTGAGCATGATTATCATTTGTGATTAGTTACTTTTGTTCTTGAGGTCACGAGAGAAATCTTGTTGCAAGTAATCATGTGAACTTGATATGTGTTTGATATTTTGACGGTATATGTTGTGATTCCCTTAGTGGTGTCATGTGAACGCCGACTACATGACACTTCACCATATTTGGGCCTAAGGGAATGCATTGTGGAGTAGTTATTAGATGATGGGTTGCGAGAGTGACAAAAGCTTAAACCCCAGTTTATGCGCCATTCCGTAAGGGACTGATTTGGATCCAAAAGTTAAATGCTATGGTTAGATTTATTCTTAATACTTTTCTCGTAGTTGCGGATGCTTGCGAGGGGGTTAATCATCAGGAGGAGGTTTGTTCAAGTAAGTACGACACCCAAATATCAAATTATCAAAGTAGCGAACACTAATCAAACCAACATGACGAAAGTGACTAGATGAAATTCCTATGTACCCTCAAGAATGCTTTGCTTATCATAAGAGACCGTTTTGGCTTGTCCTTTGTCTCAGAAGGATTGGGCTACCTTGCTGTACTTTTGTTACCGTTACCGTTACTTACTCGATACAAATTTATCTTGCTATCAAACTACTCGTTACTTATAACTTCAGTGCTTGCAGAGAATACCTTGCTGAAAACTACCTGTCTTTTCCAACTACTCCTCATTGGGTTCGACACTCTTACTTATCGAAAGGACTATGATTGATCCCCTATACTTGTGGGTCATCACCCGCTACCAGCGACAAGGGACGGAAAATAAGGCAGCTCTGGCCAAAATATTGGTCGATCTCTTCAAGGGAGAGGAGACAGATTTAGCTCGAATGAGTATCCGAAAGGTTGTTCCGGGTACAATTTGGTGGACCGGGTAAGCCACAATCCACTGTCTTGAGCTTCACGGATTATGTCCGAACTCTGACTGGTTGTATGTGAACAGGGATGGAGGCGTCAAGTTGCGTCCATTAATTGCCCTCCTCCTCCAGGGTATCATGACGACCCAAAGACGTCGATTGACTTTGAGGACGGGGTGTTTTATTAGGAGATCCTTGATGGCGCCAAGGTTGCCGTGACATTCGATCACCTTAGGGCTCTTCTCTCCTCCATAGTAAGTGAAAAGAAGACCCTCTCCCGAACAGGGCGCTCATCTCGCGCTATTCCCCGCGTGCTGACTTCTTCTCCCAAGGGTCATCGTACTATGCGTCAGACTGTCTTGGGAGGAGCGTGAACCGCTACAGCTTCAGCCCCTAAGGGGAGATCAAAGCGGAAGGCCTCCATTGAAGCGGAATGAAAGGATCAAGAAGAGGTGACTAGAGGGGGCGGGTGATTAGACCCTCAACAAGCAAAAGTATCAGATTTAAATTCTTCAAGTTTAGTTGGAGTTTTAGCACAATTTTAAGCATTCACAATACATTTCGAGCAAGCATGGCAAGAGCATATGAGCAGCGGAAAGTAAAGAATGCAAGTTGTAAGAAAGTAAAGGGATGGGATTGGAGTGTTGCTAGTTCTTGAGCATGCTTGGTTGGCCCTTGAAGAGGAAAGGGTGATGCAACATAGTAGAGTAAGTATTTCCCTCAGTTTTGAGAACCAAGGTATCAATCCAATAGGAGACAACGCGCAAGTCACTGAATACATGCACAAACAAACACCAACTTGCACCCAACGTGATAAGGGGTTGTCCATCCCTTCACGATTTTTTGCAAAGTGAGATCTAATAGAGATGGATAAATGGTAGAGTAATATTTTTGGTTTATGGAACAGAAAGTAAAAGGTTGCAAGCAAGTAAACAGGAAACTAGAATTGTAGATTGGAAACTTATATGATGGAAAATAGACCCAGGGCCATAGGTTTCACTAGAGGCTTCTCTCAAGATAGAAAATATTACGGTGGGTGAACAAATTACTGTCGAGCAATTGATAGAAAAGCGCATAATTATGACGATATCTAAGGCGATAATCATGAATATAGGATCATGTCTATATCAAGTAGACGGACTCCTGCCTGCCTAGTATTACTCCACACATCGACCGCGATCCAGAATGCATCTAGAGTGTTAAGTTCATAAGAACAGAGTAACTCTTTAAGCAAGATGACATTATGTAGAGGAATTAACTCAAGCAATATGATTAAAGCCGCATCTTGTTATCCTCGATGGCAACAATACAAAACTTGTCGATTCCCCTTTGTCACTAGGATCGAGCACCGCATGATTGATCCCAAAGGTAAGCACTTCTCCCATTGCAAGAAAAACGAATCAAATTGGCTAAACCAAATCGATAGTTTGAAGAGACTTGCGAAGATATCAAATCATGCATAT